>NW_026611822.1:0-125904 GCF_023638135.1 Falco biarmicus
GCCAGACAGGAGTTCTCCTGGTAGTTTTTACATTGCTCCGGTAGGCAGCTGAAAGACACCACAAAAGTTGTTCTACCTGCTTTCTGGGCTGAGATGGGGAATCGCTGAATTTTGGACTCGGCCGGTGACAAAATGTTCCAAACACACCCCATGCACAACTCCACCGGGGAAGGTGCCAGACAGGAGTTCTCTTGGTAGTTTTTACACTACCTTGGTAGGCATTTGAAAGGCACCACAAAAGTTGTTCTACCTGCTTTCTGGGCTGAGATGGGGAACCGCTGAATTTTGGACTCGGCTGGTGACAAAATGTTCCAAACACACCCCATGCACAACTCCACCGGGGAAGGTGCCAGACAGGAGTTCTCTTAGTAGTTTTTACACTACCTTGGTAGGCATCTGAAAGACACCACAAAAGATGTTCTACCGGCTTTCTGGGCTGAGATGGGGAACCGCTGAATTTTGGACTCGGCTGGTGACAAAATGTTCCAAACACACCCCATGCACAACTCCACCGGGGAAGGTGCCAGACAGGAGTTCTCCTGGTAGTTTTTACACTACCTTGGTAGGCATCTGAAAGACACCACAAAAGTTGTTCTACCTGCTTTCTGGGCTGAGATGGGGAACCCCTTAATTTTGGACTCGGCTGGTGACAAAATGTTCCAAACACACCCCATGCACAACTCCACCGGGGAAGGTGCCAGACAGGAGTTCTCCTGGTAGTTTTTACATTGCTCCGGTAGGCATCTGAAAGACACCACAAAAGTTGTTCTACCTGCTTTCGGGGCTGAGATGGGAACCGCTGAATTTTGGAGTCGGCCGGTGACAAAATGTTCCAAACACACCCCATGCACAACTCCACCGGGGAAGGTGCCAGACAGGAGTTCTCCTGGTAGTTTTTACACTACCTTGGTAGGCATCTGAAAGACACCACAAAAGTTGTTTTACCTGCTTTCTGGGCTGAGATGGGGAACCGCTGAATTTTGGAGTCGGCTGGTGACAAAATGTTCCAAACACACCCCATGCACAACTCCACCGGGGAAGGTGCCAGACAGGAGTTCTCCTGGTAGTTTTTACATTGCTCCGGTAGGCATCTGAAAGACACCACAAAAGTTGTTCTACCTGCTTTCTGGGCTGAGAAGGGGAATCGCTGAATTTTGGAGTCGGCCGGTGACAAAATGTTCCACAGACACCCCATGCACAACTCCACCGGGGAAGGTGCCAGGAACGAATTCTGTTGGTAGTTTTTACACTACCTTGGTAGGCAGCTGAAAGGCACAAGAAAAGTTTTTGTACCTGCTTTGTGGGCTGAGATGGGGGAACCGCTGAATTTTGGAGTCGGCCGTTGACAAAATGTTCCAAACACACCCCATGCACAACTCCACCGGGGAAGGTGCCAGACAGGAGTTCTCCTGGTAGTTTTTACACTACCTTGGTAGGCATTTGAAAGGCACCACAAAAGTTGTTCTACCTGCTTTCTGGGCTGAGATGGGGAATCGCTGAATTTTGGACTCGGCCGGTGACAAAATGTTCCAAACACACCCCATGCACAACTCCACCGGGGAAGGTGCCAGACAGGAGTTCTCTTGGTAGTTTTTACACTACCTTGGTAGGCATGTGAAAGACACCACAAAAGTTGTTCTACCTGCTTTCTGGGCTGAGATGGGGAATCGCTGAATTTTGGACTCGGCCGGTGACAAAATGTTCCAAAGACACCCCATGCACAACTCCACCGGGGAAGGTGCCAGACAGGAGTTCTCCTGGTAGTTTTTACACTACCTTGGTAGGCATCTGAAAGACACCACAAAAGTTGTTTTACCTGCTTTCTGGGCTGAGATGGGGAACCGCTGAATTTTGGAGTCGGCTGGGTGACAAAATGTTCCAAACACACCCCCTGCACAACTCCACCGGGGAAGGTGCCAGACAGGAGTTCTCCTGGTAGTTTTTACATTGCTCCAGTAGGCAGCTGAAAGACACCACAAAAGTTGTTCTACCTGCTTTCTGGGCTGAGATGGGGAATCGCTGAATTTTGGACTCGGCCGGTGACAAAATGTTCCAAACACACCCCATGCACAACTCCACCGGGGAAGGTGCCAGACAGGAGTTCTCTTGGTAGTTTTTACACTACCTTGGTAGGCATTTGAAAGGCACCACAAAAGTTGTTCTACCTGCTTTCTGGGCTGAGATGGGGGAAACGCTGATTTTTGGACTCGGCTGGTGACAAAATGTTCCAAACACACCCCATGCACAACTCCACCGGGGAAGGTGCCAGACAGGAGTTCTCCTGGTAGTTTTTACACTACCTTGGTAGGCATCTGAAAGACACCACAAAAGTTGTTCTACCTGCTTTCGGGGCTGAGATGGGGAATCGCTGAATTTTGGACTCGGCCGGTGACAAAATGTTCCAAACACACCCCATGCACAACTCCACCGGGGAAGGTGCCAGACAGGAGTTCTCTTGGTAGTTTTTTACACTACCTTGGTAGGCATTTGAAAGGCACCACAAAAGTTGTTCTACCTGCTTTCTGGGCTGAGATGGGGAACCGCTGAATTTTGGACTCGGCTGGTGACAAAATGTTCCAAACACACCCCCTGCACAACTCCACCGGGGAAGGTGCCAGACAGGAGTTCTCCTGGTAGTTTTTACATTGCTCCGGTAGGCCATCTGAAAGACACCACAAAAGTTGTTCTACCTGCTTTCTGGGCTGAGATGGGGAACCGCTGAATTTTGGAGTCGGCCGGTGACAAAATGTTCCAAAGACACCCCATGCACAACTCCACCGGGGAAGGTGCCAGGAACGAATTCTGTTGGTAGTTTTTACACTACCTTGGTAGGCAGCTGAAAGGCACAAGAAAAGAAGTTGTACCTGCTTTCTGGGCTGAGATGGGGGAACCGCTGAATTTTGGAGTCGGGCGGTGACAAAATGTTCCAAACACACCCCCTGCACAACTCCACCGGGGAAGGTGCCAGACAGGAGTTCTCCTGGTAGTTTTTACACTACCTTGGTAGGCATCTGAAAGACAAGACAAAAGTTGTTCTACCTGCTTTCTGGGCTGAGATGGGGAATCGCTGAATTTTGGAGTCGGCTGGTGACAAAATGTTCCAAAGACACCCCCTGCACAACTCCACCGGGGAAGGTGCCAGACAGGAGTTCTCTTAGTAGTTTTTACACTACCTTGGTAGGCATCTGAAAGACACCACAAAAGTTGTTCTACCTGCTTTCTGGGCTGAGATGGGGAATCGCTGAATTTTGGACTCGGCCGGTGACAAAATGTTCCAAACACACCCCATGCACAACTCCACCGGGGGAAGGTGCCACACAGGAGTTCTCTTAGTAGTTTTTACACTACCTTGGTAGGCATCTGAAAGACACCACAAAAGATGTTCTACCGGCTTTCTGGGCTGAGATGGGGAAACGCTGAATTTTGGACTCGGCTGGTGACAAAATGTTCCAAACACACCCCCTGCACAACTCCACGGGGAAGGTGCCAGACAGGAGTTCTCCTGGTAGTTTTTACACTACCTTGGTAGGCATCTGAAAGACACCACAAAAGTTGTTCTACCTGCTTTCTGGGCTGAGATGGGGAAACGCTGAATTTTGGAGTCGGCTGTTGACAAAATGTTCCAAACACACCCCATGCACAACTCCACCGGGGAAGGTGCCAGACAGGAGTTCTCCTGGTAGTTTTTACATTGCTCCGGTAGGCATCTGAAAGACACCACAAAAGTTGTTCTACCTGCTTTCTGGGCTGAGATGGGGAACAGCTGAATTTTGGAGTCGGCCGGTGACAAAATGTTCCAAACACACCCCATGCACAACTCCACCGGGGAAGGTGCCAGACAGGAGTTCTCCTGGTAGTTTTTACACTACCTTGGTAGGCAGCTGAAAGGCACCACAAAAGTTGTTCTACCTGCTTTCTGGGCTGAGATGGGGAAACGCTGAATTTTGGACTCGGCTGGTGACAAAATGTTCCAAACACACCCCATGCACAACTCCACCGGGGAAGGTGCCAGACAGGAGTTCTCCTGGTAGTTTTTACACTACCTTGGTAGGCATCTGAAAGACACCACAAAAGTTGTTCTACCTGCTTTCTGGGCTGAGATGGGGAACCGCTGAATTTTGGAGTCGGCTGGTGGCAAAATGTTCCAAACACACCCCATGCACAACTCCACCGGGGAAGGTGCCAGACAGGAGTTCTCCTGGTAGTTTTTACATTGCTCCGGTAGGCATCTGAAAGACACCACAAAAGTTGTTCTACCTGCTTTCTGGGCTGAGATGGGGAATCGCTGAATTTTGGACTCGGCTGGTGACAAAATGTTCCAAACACACCCCCTGCACAACTCCACCACGGAAGGTGCCAGACAGGAGTTCTCCTGGTAGTTTTTACATTGCTCCGGTAGGCATCTGAAAGACACCACAAAAGTTGTTCTACCTGCTTTCTGGGCTGAGATGGGGAACCGCTGAATTTTGGACTCGGCCAGTGACAAAATGTTCCAAACACACCCCCTGCACAACTCCACCGGGGAAGGTGCCAGACAGGAGTTCTCTTAGTAGTTTTTACACTACCTTGGTAGGCATCTGAAAGACACCACAAAAGTTGTTCTACCTGCTTTCTGGGCTGAGATGGGGAACCGCTGAATTTTGGAGTCGGCTGGTGACAAAATGTTCCAAACACACCCCATGCACAACTCCACCGGGGAAGGTGCCAGGAACGAATTCTGTTGGTAGTTTTTACACTACCTTGGTAGGCAGCTGAAAGGCACAAGAAAAGAAGTTGTACCTGCTTTCTGGGCTGAGATGGGGAACCGCTGAATTTTGGAGTCGGGCGGTGACAAAATGTTCCAAACACACCCCCTGCACAACTCCACCGGGGAAGGTGCCAGACAGGAGTTCTCTTGGTAGTTTTTACACTACCTTGGTAGGCATTTGAAAGGCACCACAAAAGTTGTTCTACCTGCTTTCTGGGCTGAGATGGGGAAACGCTGAATTTTGGAGTCGGCTGGTGACAAAATGTTCCAAACACACCCCATGCACAACTCCACCGGGGAAGGTGCCAGACAGGAGTTCTCCTGGTAGTTTTTACATTGCTCCGGTAGGGAGCTGAAAGGCACCACAAAAGTTTTTCTACCTGCTTTCTGGGCTGAGATGAGGAACCGCTGAATTTTGGACTCGGCCGGTGACAAAATGTTCCAAAGACACCCCATGCACAACTCCACCGGGGAAGGTGCCAGACAGGAGTTCTCTTAGTAGTTTTTACACTACCTTGGTAGGCAGCTGAAAGGCACCACAAAAGTTGTTCTACCTGCTTTCTGGGCTGATGTGGGTAAACGCTGAATTTTGGACTCGGCCGGTGACAAAAATGTTCCAAACACACCCCATGCACAACTCCACCGGGGAAGGTGCCAGACAGGAGTTCTCCTGGTAGTTTTTACACTACCTTGGTAGGCATCTGAAAGACACGACAAAAGTTGTTCTAACCTGCTTTCTGGGCTGAGATGGGGAAACGCTGAATTTTGGAGTCGGCCGTGACAAAATGTTCCAAACACACCCCACGCACAACTCCACCGGGGAAGGTGCCAGACAGGAGTTCTCTTAGTAGTTTTTACACTACCGTGGTAGGCATCTGAAAGACAAGACAAAAGTTGTTCTACCTGCTTTCTGGGCTGAGATGGGGAATCGCTGAATTTTGGAGTCGGCTGGTGACAAAATGTTCCGAACACACCCCATGCACAACTCCACCGGGGAAGGTGCCAGACAGGAGTTCTCCTGGTAGTTTTTACATTGCTCCGGTAGGCATCTGAAAGACACCACAAAAGTTGTTCTACCTGCTTTCTGGGCTGAGATGGAGAATCGCTGAATTTTGGACTCGGCCGGTGACAAAATGTTCCACAGACACCCCCTGCACAACTCCACCGGGGAAGGTGCCAGACAGGAGTTCTCCTGGTAGTTTTTACACTACCTTGGTAGGCATCTGAAAGACACCACAAAAGTTGTTTTACCTGCTTTCTGGGCTGAGATGGGGAACCGCTGAATTTTGGAGTCGGCTGGTGACAAAATGTTCCAAACACACCCCCTGCACAACTCCACCGGGGAAGGTGCCAGACAGGAGTTCTCCTGGTAGTTTTTATATTGCTCCGGTAGGCATCTGAAAGACACCACAAAAGTTGTTCTACCTGCTTTCTGGGCTGAGATGGGGAACCGCTGAATTTTGGAGTCGGCTGGTGACAAAATGTTCCAAACACACCCCATGCACAACTCCACCGGGGAAGGTGCCAGACAGGAGTTCTCCTGGTAGTTTTTACATTGCTCCGGTAGGCAGCTGAAAGACACCACAAAAGTTGTTCTACCTGCTTTCTGGGCTGAGAAGGGGAATCGCTGAATTTTGGAGTCGGCCGGTGACAAAATGTTCCACAGACACCCCATGCACAACTCCACCGGGGAAGGTGCCAGGAACGAATTCTGTTGGTAGTTTTTACACTACCTTGGTAGGCAGCTGAAAGGCACAAGAAAAGTTGTTGTACCTGCTTTGTGGGCTGAGATGGGGAACCGCTGAATTTTGGAGTCGGCCGTTGACAAAATGTTCCAAACACACCCCATGCACAACTCCACCGGGGAAGGTGCCAGACAGGAGTTCTCTTGGTAGTTTTTACACTACCTTAGTAGGCATTTGAAAGGCACCACAAAAGTTGTTCTACCTGCTTTCTGGGCTGAGATGGGGAACCGCTGAATTTTGGACTCGGCTGGTGACAAAATGTTCCAAACACACCCCATGCACAACTCCACCGGGGAAGGTGCCAGACAGGAGTTCTCCTGGTAGTTTTTACACTACCTTGGTAGGCATCTGAAAGACACGACAAAAGTTGTTCTACCTGCTTTCTGGGCTGAGATGGGGAAACGCTGAATTTTGGAGTCGGCCGTTGACAAAATGTTCCAAACACACCCCATGCACAACTCCACCGGGGAAGGTGCCAGACAGGAGTTCTCCTGGTAGTTTTTACACTACCTTGGTAGGCATCTGAAAGACACCACAAAAGTTGTTCTACCTGCTTTCTGGGCTGAGATGGGGAATCGCTGAATTTTGGACTCGGGCCGGTGACAAAATGTTCCAAACACACCCCATGCACAACTCCACCGGGGAAGGTGCCAGACAGGAGTTCTCCTGGTAGTTTTTACATTGCTCCGGTAGGCATCTGAAAGACACCACAAAAGTTGTTCTACCTGCTTTCTGGGCTGAGATGGGGAATCGCTGAATTTTGGACTCGGCCGGTGACAAAATGTTCCAAACACACCCCATGCACAACTCCACCGGGGAAGGTGCCAGACAGGAGTTCTCTTAGTAGTTTTTACACTACCTTGGTAGGCATCTGAAAGACACCACAAAAGATGTTCTACCGGCTTTCTGGGCTGAGATGGGGAACAGCTGAATTTTGGACTCGGCTGGTGACAAAATGTTCCAAACACACCCCATGCACAACTCCACCGGGGAAGGTGCCAGACAGGAGTTCTCCTGGTAGTTTTTACACTACCTTGGTAGGCATCTGAAAGACACCACAAAAGTTGTTCTTCCTGCTTTCTGGGCTGAGATGGGGAACCGCTGAATTTTGGAGTCGGCCGGTGACAAAATGTTCCAAACACACCCCCTGCACAACTCCACCGGGGAAGGTGCCAGACAGGAGTTCTCCTGGTAGTTTTTACATTGCTCCGGTAGGCATCTGAAAGACACCACAAAAGTTGTTCTACCTGCTTTCTGGGCTGAGATGGGGGAATCGCTGAATTTTGGACTCGGCCGGTGACAAAATGTTCCAAACACACCCCCTGCACAACTCCACCGGGGAAGGTGCCAGACAGGAGTTCTCCTGGTAGTTTTTACACTACCTTGGTAGGCATCTGAAAGACACCACAAAAGTTGTTTTACCTGCTTTCTGGGCTGAGATGGGGAACCGCTGAATTTTGGAGTCGGCTGGTGACAAAATGTTCCAAACACACCCCCTGCACAACTCCACCGGGGAAGGTGCCAGACAGGAGTTCTCCTGGTAGTTTTTATATTGCTCCGGTAGGCATCTGAAAGACACCACAAAAGTTGTTCTACCTGCTTTCTGGGCTGAGATGGGGAACCGCTGAATTTTGGAGTCGGCTGGTGACAAAATGTTCCAAACACACCCCATGCACAACTCCACCGGGGAAGGTGCCAGACAGGAGTTCTCCTGGTAGTTTTTACATTGCTCCGGTAGGCAGCTGAAAGACACCACAAAAGTTGTTCTACCTGCTTTCTGGGCTGAGAAGGGGAATCGCTGAATTTTGGAGTCGGCCGGTGACTAATTGTTCCACAGACACCCCATGCACAACTCCACCGGGGAAGGTGCCAGGAACGAATTCTGTTGGTAGTTTTTACACTACCTTGGTAGGCAGCTGAAAGGCACAAGAAAAGTTGTTGTACCTGCTTTGTGGGCGTTCCAAACACACCCCATGCACAACTCCACCGGGGAAGGTGCCAGGACAGGAGTTTCTCTTGGTAGTTTTTACACTACCTTGGTAGGCATTTGAAAGGCACCACAAAAGTTGTTCTACCTGCTTTCTGGGCTGAGATGGGGAACCGCTGAATTTTGGACTCGGCTGGTGACAAAATGTTCCAAACACACCCCATGCACAACTCCACCGGGGAAGGTGCCAGACAGGAGTTCTCCTGGTAGTTTTTACACTACCTTGGTAGGCATCTGAAAGACACGACAAAAGTTGTTCTACCTGCTTTCTGGGCTGAGATGGGGAACCGCTGAATTTTGGAGTCGGCCGTTGACAAAATGTTCCAAACACACCCCATGCACAACTCCACCGGGGAAGGTGCCAGACAGGAGTTCTCCTGGTAGTTTTTACACTACCTTGGTAGGCATCTGAAAAGACACCACAAAAGTTGTTCTACCTGCTTTCTGGGCTGAGATGGGGAATCGCTGAATTTTGGGACTCGGCCGGTGACAAAATGTTCCAAACACACCCCCTGCACAACTCCACCGGGGAAGGTGCCAGACAGGAGTTCTCCTGGTAGTTTTTTACACTACCTTGGTAGGCATCTGAAAGACACCACAAAAAGTTGTTTTACCTGCTTTCTGGGCTGAGATGGGGAACCGCTGAATTTTGGAGTCGGCTGGTGACAAAATGTTCCAAACACACCCCCTGCACAACTCCACCGGGGGAAGGTTGCCAGACAGGAGTTCTCCTGGTAGTTTTTATATTGCTCCGGTAGGCATCTGAAAGACACCACAAAAGTTGTTCTTTTACCTGCTTTCTGGGCTGAGATGGGGAACCGCTGAATTTTGGAGTCGGCTGTTGACAAAATGTTCCAAACACACCCCATGCACAACTCCACCGGGGAAGGTGCCCAGACAGGAGTTCTCCTGGTAGTTTTTACATTGCTCCGGTAGGCAGCTGAAAGACACCACAAAAGTTGTTCTACCTGCTTTCTGGGCTGAGATGGGGAATCGCTGAATTTTGGACTCGGCCGGTGGACAAAATGTTCCAAAACACACCCCATGCACAACTCCACCGGGGGAAGGTGCCAGACAGGAGTTCTCTTGGTAGTTTTTACACTACCTTGGTAGGCATTTGAAAGGCACCACAAAAGTTGTTCTACCTGCTTTCTGGGCTGAGATGGGGAACCGCTGAATTTTGGACTCGGCTGGTGACAAAATGTTCCAAACACACCCCATGCACAACTCCACCGGGGAAGGTGCCAGACAGGAGTTCTCTTAGTAGTTTTTACACTACCTTGGTAGGCATCTGAAAGACACCACAAAAGATGTTCTACCGGCTTTTCTGGGCTGAGATGGGGAACCGCTGAATTTTTGGACTCGGCTGGTGACAAAATGTTCCAAACACACCCCATGCACAACTCCCACCGGGGAAGGTGCCAGACAGGAGTTCTCCTGGTAGTTTTTACACTACCTTGGTAGGCATCTGAAAGACACCACAAAAGTTGTTCTACCTGCTTTCTGGGCTGAGATGGGGAACCCCTTAATTTTGGACTCGGCTGGTGGACAAAATGTTCCAAACACACCCCATGCACAACTCCACCGGGGAAGGTGCCAGACAGGAGTTCTCCTGGTAGTTTTTTTACATTGCTCCGGTAGGCATCTGAAAGACACCACAAAAGTTGTTCTACCTGCTTTCGGGGCTGAGATGGGGAACCGCTGAATTTTGGAGTCGGCCGGTGGACAAAATGTTCCAAACACACCCCATGCACAACTCCACCGGGGAAGGTGCCAGACAGGAGTTCTCCTGGTAGTTTTTTACACTACCTTGGTAGGCATCTGAAAGACACCACAAAAAGTTGTTTTACCTGCTTTCTGGGCTGAGATGGGGGAACCGCTGAATTTTGGAGTCGGCTGGTGACAAAATGTTCCAAACACACCCCATGCACAACTCCACCGGGGAAGGTGCCAGACAGGAGTTCTCCTGGTAGTTTTTACATTGCTCCGGTAGGCATCTGAAAGACACCACAAAAGTTGTTCTACCTGCTTTCTGGGCTGAGAAGGGGAATCGCTGAATTTTGGAGTCGGCCGGTGACAAAATGTTCCACAGACACCCCATGCACAACTCCACCGGGGAAGGTGCCAGGAACGAATTCTGTTGGTAGTTTTTACACTACCTTGGTAGGCAGCTGAAAGGCACAAGAAAAGTTTTTTGTACCTGCTTTGTGGGCTGAGATGGGGAACCGCTGAATTTTTGGAGTCGGCCGTTGACAAAATGTTCCAAACACACCCCATGCACAACTCCACCGGGGGAAGGTGCCAGACAGGAGTTCTCCTGGTAGTTTTTACACTACCTTGGTAGGCATTTGAAAGGGCACCACAAAAGTTGTTCTACCTGCTTTCTGGGCTGAGATGGGGAATCGCTGAATTTTTGGACTCGGCCGGTGACAAAATGTTCCAAACACACCCCATGCACAACTCCACCGGGGGAAGGTGCCAGACAGGAGTTCTCTTGGTAGTTTTTACACTACCTTGGTAGGCATGTGAAAGACACCACAAAAGTTGTTCTACCTGCTTTCTGGGCTGAGATGGGGAATCGCTGAATTTTTGGACTCGGGCCGGTGACAAAAATGTTCCAAAGACACCCCATGCACAACTCCACCGGGGAAGGTGCCAGACAGGAGTTCTCCTGGTAGTTTTTACACTACCTTGGTAGGCATCTGAAAGACACCACAAAAGTTGTTTTTACCTGCTTTCTGGGCTGAGATGGGGAACCGCTGAATTTTTGGAGTCGGCTGGTGACAAAATGTTCCAAACACACCCCCTGCACAACTCCACCGGGGAAGGTGCCAGACAGGAGTTCTCCTGGTTGTTTTTATTGCTCCGGTAGGCATCTGAAAGACACCACAAAAAGTTGTTCTACCTGCTTTCTGGGCTGAGATGGGGAACCGCTGAATTTTGGAGTCGGCTGGTGACAAAATGTTCCAAACACCACCCCATGCACAACTCCACCGGGGAAGGTGCCAGACAGGAGTTCTCCTGGTAGTTTTTACATTGCTCCAGTAGGCAGCTGAAAGACACCACAAAAGTTGTTTCTACCTGCTTTCTGGGCTGAGATGGGGAATCGCTGAATTTTGGACTCGGCCCGGTGACAAAATGTTCCAAACACACCCCATGCACAACTCCACCGGGGGAAGGTGCCAGACAGGAGTTCTCTTGGTAGTTTTTACACTACCTTGGTAGGCATTTGAAAGGCACCACAAAAGTTGTTCTACCTGCTTTCTGGGCTGAGATGGGGGAAACGCTGATTTTTGGACTCGGCTGGGTGACAAAAATGTTCCAAACACACCCCATGCACAACTCCACCGGGGAAGGTGCCAGACAGGAGTTCTCCTGGTAGTTTTTACACTACCTTGGTAGGCATCTGAAAGACACCACAAAAGTTGTTCTACCTGCTTTCGGGGCTGAGATGGGGAATCGCTGAATTTTTGGGACTCGGCCGGTGACAAAATGTTCCAAACACACCCCATGCACAACTCCACCGGGGAAGGTGCCAGACAGGAGTTCTCTTGGTAGTTTTTACACTACCTTGGTAGGCATTTGAAAGGCACCACAAAAGTTGTTCTACCTGCTTTCTGGGCTGAGATGGGGAACCGCTGAATTTTGGACTCGGCTGGTGACAAAATGTTCCAAACACACCCCCCTGCACAACTCCACCGGGGAAGGTGCCAGACAGGAGTTCTCCTGGTAGTTTTTACATTGCTCCGGTAGGCATCTGAAAGACACCACAAAAAGTTGTTCTACCTGCTTTCTGGGCTGAGTTGGGGAACCGCTGAATTTTGGAGTCGGCCGGTGACAAAATGTTCCAAACACACCCCATGCACAACTCCACCGGGGAAGGTGCCAGGAAACGAATTCTGTTGGTAGTTTTTACACTACCTTGGTAGGCAGCTGAAAGGCACAAGAAAAGAAGTTGTACCTGCTTTCTGGGCTGAGATGGGGAACCGCTGAATTTTGGAGTCGGCTGGTGACAAAATGTTCCAAACACACCCCCTGCACAACTCCACCGGGGAAGGTGGCCAGACAGGAGTTTCTCCTGGTAGTTTTTTACACTACCTTGGTAAGGCATCTGAAAGACAAGACAAAAGTTGTTCTACCTGCTTTCTGGGCTGAGATGGGGGAATCGCTGAATTTTGGAGTCGGCTGGTGACAAAATGTTCCAAAGACACCCCCTGCACAACTCCACCGGGGAAGGTGCCAGACAGGAGTTCTCTTAGTAGTTTTTACACTACCTTGGTAGGCATCTGAAAGACACCACAAAAGTTGTTCTACCTGCTTTCTGGGCTGAGATGGGGAATCGCTGAATTTTGGACTCGGCCGGTGACAAAATGTTCCAAACACACCCCATGCACAACTCCACCGGGGAAGGTGCCACACAGGAGTTCTCTTAGTAGTTTTTTACACTACCTTGGTAGGCATCTGAAAGACACCACAAAAGATGTTCTACCGGCTTTCTGGGCTGAGATGGGGAAACGCTGAATTTTGGACTCGGCTGGTGACAAAATGTTCCAAACACACCCCCTGCACAACTTCCACCGGGGAAGGTGCCAGACAGGAGTTCTCCTGGTAGTTTTTACACTACCTTGGTAGGCATCTGAAAGACACCACAAAAGTTGTTCTACCTGCTTTCTGGGCTGAGATGGGGAAACGCTGAATTTTGGAGTCGGCTGTTGACAAAATGTTCCAAACACACCCCATGCACAACTCCACCGGGGAAGGTGCCAGACAGGAGTTCTCCTGGTAGTTTTTACATTGCTCCGGTAGGCATCTGAAAGACACCACAAAAGTTGTTCTACCTGCTTTCTGGGCTGAGATGGGGAACAGCTGAATTTTGGAGTCGGCCGGTGACAAAATGTTCCAAACACACCCCATGCACAACTCCACCGGGGAAGGTGCCAGACAGGAGTTCTCCTGGTAGTTTTTACACTACCTTGGTAGGCAGCTGAAAGGCACCACAAAAGTTGTTCTACCTGCTTTCTGGGCTGAGATGGGGAAACGCTGAATTTTGGACTCGGCTGGTGACAAAATGTTCCAAACACACCCCATGCACAACTCCACCGGGGAAGGTGCCAGACAGGAGTTCTCCTGGTAGTTTTTTACACTACCTTGGTAGGCATCTGAAAGACACCACAAAAGTTGTTCTACCTGCTTTCTGGGCTGAGATGGGGAACCGCTGAATTTTGGAGTCGGCTGGTGGCAAAATGTTCCAAACACACCCCCTGCACAACTCCACCGGGGAAGGTGCCAGACAGGAGTTCTCCTGGTAGTTTTTACATTGCTCCGGTAGGCATCTGAAAGACACCACAAAAGTTGTTCTACCTGCTTTCTGGGCTGAGATGGGGAATCGCTGAATTTTGGACTCGGCTGGTGACAAAATGTTCCAAACACACCCCCTGCACAACTCCACCACGGAAGGTGCCAGACAGGAGTTCTCCTGGTAGTTTTTACATTGCTCCGGTAGGCATCTGAAAGACACCACAAAAGTTGTTCTACCTGCTTTCTGGGCTGAGATGGGGAACCGCTGAATTTTGGACTCGGCCGGTGACAAAATGTTCCAAACACACCCCCTGCACAACTCCACCGGGGAAGGTGCCAGACAGGAGTTCTCTTAGTAGTTTTTACACTACCTTGGTAGGCATCTGAAAGACACCACAAAAGTTGTTCTACCTGCTTTCTGGGCTGAGATGGGGAACCGCTGAATTTTGGAGTCGGCTGGTGACAAAATGTTCCAAACACACCCCATGCACAACTCCACCGGGGAAGGTGCCAGGAACGAATTCTGTTGGTAGTTTTTACACTACCTTGGTAGGCAGCTGAAAGGCACAAGAAAAGAAGTTGTACCTGCTTTCTGGGCTGAGATGGGGAACCGCTGAATTTTGGAGTCGGGCGGTGACAAAATGTTCCAAACACACCCCCTGCACAACTCCACCGGGGAAGGTGCCAGACAGGAGTTCTCTTGGTAGTTTTTACACTACCTTGGTAGGCATTTGAAAGGCACCACAAAAGTTGTTCTACCTGCTTTCTGGGCTGAGATGGGGAAACGCTGAATTTTGGAGTCGGCTGGTGACAAAATGTTCCAAACACACCCCATGCACAACTCCACCGGGGAAGGTGCCAGACAGGAGTTCTCCTGGTAGTTTTTACATTGCTCCGGTAGGGAGCTGAAAGGCACCACAAAAGTTTTTCTACCTGCTTTCTGGGCTGAGATGAGGAACCGCTGAATTTTGGACTCGGCCGGTGACAAAATGTTCCAAAGACACCCCATGCACAACTCCACCGGGGAAGGTGCCAGACAGGAGTTCTCTTAGTAGTTTTTACACTACCTTGGTAGGCAGCTGAAAGGCACCACAAAAGTTGTTCTACCTGCTTTCTGGGCTGATGTGGGTAAACGCTGAATTTTGGACTCGGCCGGTGACAAAATGTTCCAAACACACCCCATGCACAACTCCACCACGGAAGGTGCCAGACAGGAGTTCTCCTGGTAGTTTTTACACTACCTTGGTAGGCATCTGAAAGACACGACAAAAGTTGTTCTACCTGCTTTCTGGGCTGAGATGGGGAAACGCTGAATTTTGGAGTCGGCCGGTGACAAAATGTTCCAAACACACCCCACGCACAACTCCACCGGGGAAGGTGCCAGACAGGAGTTCTCTTAGTAGTTTTTACACTACCGTGGTAGGCATCTGAAAGACAAGACAAAAGTTGTTCTACCTGCTTTCTGGGCTGAGATGGGGAATCGCTGAATTTTGGAGTCGGCTGGTGACAAAATGTTCCGAACACACCCCATGCACAACTCCACCGGGGAAGGTGCCAGACAGGAGTTCTCCTGGTAGTTTTTACATTGCTCCGGTAGGCATCTGAAAGACACCACAAAAGTTGTTCTACCTGCTTTCTGGGCTGAGATGGGGAACAGCTGAATTTTGGAGTCGGCCGGTGACAAAATGTTCCAAACACACCCCATGCACAACTCCACCGGGGAAGGTGCCAGACAGGAGTTCTCCTGGTAGTTTTTACACTACCTTGGTAGGCAGCTGAAAGGCACCACAAAAGTTGTTCTACCTGCTTTCTGGGCTGAGATGGGGAACCGCTGAATTTTGGACTCGGCTGGTGACAAAATGTTCCAAACACACCCCATGCACAACTCCACCGGGGAAGGTGCCAGACAGGAGTTCTCCTGGTAGTTTTTACACTACCTTGGTAGGCATCTGAAAGACACCACAAAAGTTGTTCTACCTGCTTTCTGGGCTGAGATGGGGAACCGCTGAATTTTGGAGTCGGCTGGTGGCAAAATGTTCCAAACACACCCCCTGCACAACTCCACCGGGGAAGGTGCCAGACAGGAGTTCTCCTGGTAGTTTTTACATTGCTCCGGTAGGCATCTGAAAGACACCACAAAAGTTGTTCTACCTGCTTTCTGGGCTGAGATGGGGAATCGCTGAATTTTGGACTCGGCTGGTGACAAAATGTTCCAAACACACCCCATGCACAACTCCACCACGGAAGGTGCCAGACAGGAGTTCTCCTGGTAGTTTTTACATTGCTCCGGTAGGGAGCTGAAAGGCACCACAAAAGTTTTTCTACCTGCTTTCTGGGCTGAGATGAGGAACCGCTGAATTTTGGACTCGGCCGGTGACAAAATGTTCCAAAGACACCCCATGCACAACTCCACCGGGGAAGGTGCCAGACAGGAGTTCTCTTAGTAGTTTTTACACTACCTTGGTAGGCAGCTGAAAGGCACCACAAAAGTTGTTCTACCTGCTTTCTGGGCTGATGTGGGTAAACGCTGAATTTTGGACTCGGCCGGTGACAAAATGTTCCAAACACACCCCATGCACAACTCCACCGGGGAAGGTGCCAGACAGGAGTTCTCCTGGTAGTTTTTACACTACCTTGGTAGGCATCTGAAAGACACGACAAAAGTTGTTCTACCTGCTTTCTGGGCTGAGATGGGGAAACGCTGAATTTTGGAGTCGGCCGGTGACAAAATGTTCCAAACACACCCCACGCACAACTCCACCGGGGAAGGTGCCAGACAGGAGTTCTCTTAGTAGTTTTTACACTACCTTGGTAGGCATCTGAAAGACAAGACAAAAGTTGTTCTACCTGCTTTCTGGGCTGAGATGGGGAATCGCTGAATTTTGGAGTCGGCTGGTGACAAAATGTTCCAAACACACCCCATGCACAACTCCACCGGGGAAGGTGCCAGACAGGAGTTCTCCTGGTAGTTTTTACACTACCTTGGTAGGCATCTGAAAGACACCACAAAAGTTGTTCTACCTGCTTTCTGGGCTGAGATGGGGAACCGCTGAATTTTGGAGTCGGCTGGTGGCAAAATGTTCCAAACACACCCCCTGCACAACTCCACCGGGGAAGGTGCCAGACAGGAGTTCTCCTGGTAGTTTTTACATTGCTCCGGTAGGCATCTGAAAGACACCACAAAAGTTGTTCTACCTGCTTTCTGGGCTGAGATGGGGAATCGCTGAATTTTGGACTCGGCTGGTGACAAAATGTTCCAAACACACCCCCTGCACAACACCACCACGGAAGGTGCCAGACAGGAGTTCTCCTGGTAGTTTTTACATTGCTCCGGTAGGCATCTGAAAGACACCACAAAAGTTGTTCTACCTGCTTTCTGGGCTGAGATGGG
Organism: Falco biarmicus; assembly: GCF_023638135.1. Taxonomy (NCBI): domain Eukaryota; kingdom Metazoa; phylum Chordata; class Aves; order Falconiformes; family Falconidae; genus Falco; species Falco biarmicus. The sequence continues at coordinate 17,169 of NW_026611822.1, forward strand.
GAACCGCTGAATTTTGGACTCGGCCGGTGACAAAATGTTCCAAACACACCCCCTGCACAACTCCACCGGGGAAGGTGCCAGACAGGAGTTCTCTTAGTAGTTTTTACACTACCTTGGTAGGCATCTGAAAGACACCACAAAAGTTGTTCTACCTGCTTTCTGGGCTGAGATGGGGAACCGCTGAATTTTGGAGTCGGCTGGTGACAAAATGTTCCAAACACACCCCATGCACAACTCCACCGGGGAAGGTGCCAGGAACGAATTCTGTTGGTAGTTTTTACACTACCTTGGTAGGCAGCTGAAAGGCACAAGAAAAGAAGTTGTACCTGCTTTCTGGGCTGAGATGGGGAACCGCTGAATTTTGGAGTCGGGCGGTGACAAAATGTTCCAAACACACCCCCTGCACAACTCCACCGGGGAAGGTGCCAGACAGGAGTTCTCTTGGTAGTTTTTACACTACCTTGGTAGGCATTTGAAAGGCACCACAAAAGTTGTTCTACCTGCTTTCTGGGCTGAGATGGGGAAACGCTGAATTTTGGAGTCGGCTGGTGACAAAATGTTCCAAACACACCCCATGCACAACTCCACCGGGGAAGGTGCCAGACAGGAGTTCTCCTGGTAGTTTTTACATTGCTCCGGTAGGGAGCTGAAAGGCACCACAAAAGTTTTTCTACCTGCTTTCTGGGCTGAAATGAGGAACCGCTGAATTTTGGACTCGGCCGGTGACAAAATGTTCCAAACACACCCCATGCACAACTCCACCGGGGAAGGTGCCAGACAGGAGTTCTCTTAGTAGTTTTTACACTACCTTGGTAGGCAGCTGAAAGGCACCACAAAAGTTGTTCTACCTGCTTTCTGGGCTGATGTGGGTAAACGCTGAATTTTGGACTCGGCCGGTGACAAAATGTTCCAAACACACCCCATGCACAACTCCACCGGGGAAGGTGCCAGACAGGAGTTCTCTTGGTAGTTTTTACACTACCTTGGTAGGCATCTGAAAGACACGACAAAAGTTGTTCTACCTGCTTTCTGGGCTGAGATGGGGAAACGCTGAATTTTGGAGTCGGCCGGTGACAAAATGTTCCAAACACACCCCATGCACAACTCCACCGGGGAAGGTGCCAGACAGGAGTTCTCTTAGTAGTTTTTACACTACCTTGGTAGGCATCTGAAAGACAAGACAAAAGTTGTTCTACCTGCTTTCTGGGCTGAGATGGGGAATCGCTGAATTTTGGAGTCGGCTGGTGACAAAATGTTCCAAACACACCCCATGCACAACTCCACCGGGGAAGGTGCCAGACAGGAGTTCTCTTAGTAGTTTTTACATTGCTCCGGTAGGCATCTGAAAGACACCACAAAAGTTGTTCTACCTGCTTTCTGGGCTGAGATGGGGAACCGCTGAATTTTGGACTCGGCTGGTGACAAAATGTTCCAAACACACCCCATGCACAACTCCACCGGGGAAGGTGCCAGACAGGAGTTCTCCTGGTAGTTTTTTACATTGCTCCGGTAGGCATCTGAAAGACACCACAAAAGTTGTTCTACCTGCTTTCTGGGCTGAGATGGGGAACAGCTGAATTTTGGAGTCGGCCGGTGACAAAATGTTCCACAGACACCCCATGCACAACTCCACCGTGGAAGGTGCCAGGAACGAATTCTGTTGGTAGTTTTTACACTACCTTGGTAGGCAGCTGAAAGGCACAAGAAAAGTTGTTGTACCTGCTTTGTGGGCTGAGATGGGGAACCGCTGAATTTTGGAGTCGGCCGTTGACAAAATGTTCCAAACACACCCCCTGCACAACTCTACCGGGGAAGGTGCCAGACAAGAGTTCTCTTGGTAGTTTTTACACTACCTTGGTAGGCAGCTGAAAGGCACCACAAAAGTTGTTCTACCTGCTTTCTGGGCTGAGATGGGGAACCGCTGAATTTTGGACTCGGCTGGTGACAAAATGTTCCGAACACACCCCATGCACAACTCCACCGGGGAAGGTGCCAGACAGGAGTTCTCCTGGTAGTTTTTACATTGCTCTGGTAGGCAGCTGAAAGACACCACAAAAGTTTTTCTACCTGCTTTCTGGGCTGAGATGGGGAATCGCTGAATTTTGGACTCGGCCGGTGACAAAATGTTCCAAACACACCCCATGCACAACTCCACCGGGGAAGGTGCCAGACAGGAGTTCTCCTGGTAGTTTTTACACTACCTTGGTAGGCATTTGAAAGGCACCACAAAAGTTGTTCTACCTGCTTTCTGGGCTGAGATGGGGAACCGCTGAATTTTGGACTCGGCTGGTGACAAAATGTTCCAAACACACCCCCTGCACAACTCCACCGGGGAAGGTGCCAGACAGGAGTTCTCCTGGTAGTTTTTACACTACCTTGGTAGGCATCTGAAAGACACCACAAAAGTTGTTCTACCTGCTTTCTGGGCTGAGATGGGGAACCGCTGAATTTTGGAGTCGGCCGGTGACAAAATGTTCCAAACACACCCCATGCACAACTCCACCGGGGAAGGTGCCAGACAGGAGTTCTCCTGGTAGTTTTTACATTGCTCCGGTAGGCAGCTGAAAGGTACCACAAAAGTTGTTCTTCCTGCTTTCTGGGCTGAGATGGGGAACCGCTGAATTTTGGACTCGGCCGGTGACAAAATGTTCCAAACACACCCCATGCACAACTCCACCACGGAAGGTGCCAGACAGGAGTTCTCCTGGTAGTTTTTACACTACCTTGGTAGGCATCTGAAAGACACCACAAAAGTTGTTCTACCTGCTTTCTGGGCTGAGATGGGGAACAGCTGAATTTTGGAGTCGGCCGGTGACAAAATGTTCCAAACACACCCCATGCACAACTCCACCGGGGAAGGTGACAGACAGGAGTTCTCCTGGTAGTTTTTACACTACCTTGGTAGGCATCTGAAAGACACCACAAAAGTTGTTTTACCTGCTTTCTGGGCTGAGATGGGGAAACGCTGAATTTTGGAGTCGGCTGGTGACAAAATGTTCCAAACACACCCCCTGCACAACTCCACCGGGGAAGGTGCCAGACAGGAGTTCTCCTGGTAGTTTTTACACTACCTTGGTAGGCATCTGAAAGACACCACAAAAGTTGTTCTACCTGCTTTCTGGGCTGAGATGGGGAACAGCTGAATTTTGGAGTCGGCCGGTGACAAAATGTTCCAAACACACCCCATGCACAACTCCACCGGGGAAGGTGACAGACAGGAGTTCTCCTGGTAGTTTTTACACTACCTTGGTAGGCATCTGAAAGACACCACAAAAGTTGTTTTACCTGCTTTCTGGGCTGAGATGGGGAACCGCTGAATTTTGGAGTCGGCTGGTGACAAAATGTTCCAAACACACCCCCTGCACAACTCCACCACGGAAGGTGCCAGACAGGAGTTCTCCTGGTAGTTTTTACATTGCTCCGGTAGGCATCTGAAAGACACCACAAAAGTTGTTCTACCTGCTTTCTGGGCTGAGATGGGGAACCGCTGAATTTTGGACTCGGCTGGTGACAAAATGTTCCAAACACACCCCATGCACAACTCCACCGGGGAAGGTGCCAGACAGGAGTTCTCCTGGTAGTTTTTACATTGCTCCGGTAGGCATCTGAAAGACACCACAAAAGTTGTTCTACCTGCTTTCTGGGCTGAGATGGGGAATCGCTGAATTTTGGAGTCGGCCGGTGACAAAATGTTCCACAGACACCCCATGCACAACTCCACCGGGGAAGGTGCCAGACAGGAGTTCTCCTGGTAGTTTTTACACTACCTTGGTAGGCAGCTGAAAGGCACAAGAAAAGTTGTTGTACCTGCTTTGTGGGCTGAGATGGGGAACCGCTGAATTTTGGAGTCGGCCGTTGACAAAATGTTCCAAACACACCCCCTGCACAACTCCACCGGGGAAGGTGCAAGACAAGAGTTCTCTTGGTAGTTTTTACACTACCTTGGTAGGCATTTGAAAGGCACCACACAAGTTGTTCTACCTGCTTTCTGGGCTGAGATGGGGAACCGCTGAATTTTGGACTCGGCTGGTGACAAAATGTTCCAAACACACCCCATGCACAACTCCACCACGGAAGGTGCCAGACAGGAGTTCTCCTGGTAGTTTTTACACTACCTTGGTAGGCATCTGAAAGACACCACAAAAGTTGTTCTACCTGCTTTCTGGGCTGAGATGGGGAACCGCTGAATTTTGGAGTCGGCTGGTGGCAAAATGTTCCAAACACACCCCATGCACAACTCCACCGGGGAAGGTGCCAGACAGGAGTTCTCCTGGTAGTTTTTACATTGCTCCGGTAGGCATCTGAAAGACACCACAAAAGTTGTTCTACCTGCTTTCGGGGCTGAGATGGGGAATCGCTGAATTTGGAGTCGGCTGGTGACAAAATGTTCCAAACACACCCCATGCACAACTCCACCACGGAAGGTGCCAGACAGGAGTTCTCTTAGTAGTTTTTACACTACCTTGGTAGGCATCTGAAAGACACCACAAAAGTTGTTCTACCTGCTTTCTGGGCTGAGATGGGGAATCGCTGAATTTTGGACTCGGCCGGTGACAAAATGTTCCAAACACACCCCATGCACAACTCCACCGGGGAAGGTGCCAGACAGGAGTTCTCCTGGTAGTTTTTACATTGCTCCGGTAGGCATCTGAAAGACACCACAAAAGTTGTTCTACCTGCTTTCTGGGCTGAGATGGGGAACCGCTGAATTTTGGACTCGGCTGGTGACAAAATGTTCCAAACACACCCCATGCACAACTCCACCGGGGAAGGTGCCAGACAGGAGTTCTCCTGGTAGTTTTTACATTGCTCCGGTAGGCATCTGAAAGACACCACAAAAGTTGTTCTACCTGCTTTCTGGGCTGAGATGGGGAATCGCTGAATTTTGGAGTCGGCCGGTGACAAAATGTTCCACAGACACCCCATGCACAACTCCACCGGGGAAGGTGCCAGGAACGAATTCTGTTGGTAGTTTTTACACTACCTTGGTAGGCAGCTGAAAGGCACAAGAAAAGTTGTTGTACCTGCTTTGTGGGCTGAGATGGGGAACCGCTGAATTTTGGAGTCGGCCGTTGACAAAATGTTCCAAACACACCCCCTGCACAACTCTACCGGGGAAGGTGCCAGACAAGAGTTCTCTTGGTAGTTTTTACACTACCTTGGTAGGCAGCTGAAAGGCACCACAAAAGTTGTTCTACCTGCTTTCTGGGCTGAGATGGGGAACCGCTGAATTTTGGACTCGGCTGGTGACAAAATGTTCCGAACACACCCCATGCACAACTCCACCGGGGAAGGTGCCAGACAGGAGTTCTCCTGGTAGTTTTTTACATTGCTCCGGTAGGCAGCTGAAAGACACCACAAAAGTTGTTCTACCTGCTTTCTGGGCTGAGATGGGGAATCGCTGAATTTTGGACTCGGCCGGGTGACAAAATGTTCCAAACACACCCCATGCACAACTCCACCGGGGAAGGTGCCAGACAGGAGTTCTCCTGGTAGTTTTTACACTACCTTGGTAGGCATTTGAAAGGCACCACAAAAGTTGTTCTACCTGCTTTCTGGGCTGAGATGGGGAACCGCTGAATTTTGGACTCGGCTGGTGACAAAATGTTCCAAACACACCCCATGCACAACTCCACCGGGGGAAGGTGCCAGACAGGAGTTCTCTGGTAGTTTTTACACTACCTTGGTAGGCATCTGAAAGACACCACAAAAGTTGTTCTACCTGCTTTCTGGGCTGAGATGGGGAACCGCTGAATTTTGGAGTCGGCTGGTGGCAAAATGTTCCAAACACACCCCCTGCACAACTCCACCGGGGGAAGGTGCCAGACAGGAGTTCTCCTGGTAGTTTTTTACATTGCTCCGGTAGGCATCTGAAAGACACCACAAAAGTTGTTCTACCTGCTTTCTGGGCTGAGATGGGGAATTGCTGAATTTTGGACTCGGCTGGTGACAAAATGTTCCAAACACACCCCCTGCACAACTCCACCACGGAAGGTGCCCAGACAGGAGTTCTCCTGGTAGTTTTTACATTGCTCCGGTAGGCATCTGAAAGACACCACAAAAGTTGTTCTACCTGCTTTCTGGGCTGAGATGGGGAACCGCTGAATTTTGGACTCGGCCGGTGAACAAAATGTTCCAAACACACCCCATGCACAACTCCACCGGGGAAGGTGCCAGACAGGAGTTCTCTTAGTAGTTTTTACACTACCTTGGTAGGCATCTGAAAGACACCACAAAAGTTGTTCTACCTGCTTTCTGGGCTGAGATGGGGAACCGCTGAATTTTGGAGTCGGCTGGTGACAAAATGTTCCAAACACACCCCATGCACAACTCCACCGGGGAAGGTGCCAGGAAGGAATTCTGTTGGTAGTTTTTACACTACCTTGGTAGGCAGCTGAAAGGCACAAGAAAAGAAGTTGTACCTGCTTTCTGGGCTGAGATGGGGAACCGCTGAATTTTGGAGTCGGGCGGTGACAAAATGTTCCAAACACACCCCATGCACAACTCCACCGGGGAAGGTGCCAGACAGGAGTTCTCTTGGTAGTTTTTACACTACCTTGGTAGGCATTTGAAAGGCACCACAAAAGTTGTTCTACCTGCTTTCTGGGCTGAGATGGGGAACCGCTGAATTTTGGACTCGGCCGGTGACAAAATGTTCCAAACACACCCCCTGCACAACTCCACCGGGGAAGGTGCCAGACAGGAGTTCTCCTGGTAGTTTTTACACTACCTTGGTAGGCAGCTGAAAGACACCACAAAAGTTGTTCTACCTGCTTTCTGGGCTGAGATGGGGAATCGCTGAATTTTGGACTCGGCCGGGTGACAAAATGTTCCAAACACACCCCATGCACAACTCCACCGGGGAAGGTGCCAGACAGGAGTTCTCTTAGTAGTTTTTACACTACCTTGGTAGGCAGCTGAAAGGCACCACAAAAGTTGTTCTACCTGCTTTCTGGGCTGATGTGGGGAACCGCTGAATTTTGGACTCGGCTGGTGACAAAATGTTCCAAACACACCCCCTGCACAACTCCACCACGGAAGGTGCCAGACAGGAGTTCTCCTGGTAGTTTTTACATTGCTCCGGTAGGCATCTGAAAGACACCACAAAAGTTGTTCTACCTGCTTTCTGGGCTGAGATGGGGAACCGCTGAATTTTGGAGTCGGCCGGTGACAAAATGTTCCACAGACACCCCATGCACAACTCCACCGGGGAAGGTGCCAGGAACGAATTCTGTTGGTAGTTTTTACACTACCTTGGTAGGCAGCTGAAAGGCTCAAGAAAAGAAGTTTTACCTGCTTTCTGGGCTGAGATGGGGAAACGCTGAATTTTGGAGTCGGCCGGTGACAAAATGTTCCAAACACACCCCATGCACAACTCCACCGGGGAAGGTGCCAGACAGGAGTTCTCCTGGTAGTTTTTACACTACCTTGGTAGGCAGCTGAAAGGCACCACAAAAGTTGTTCTACCTGCTTTCGGGGCTGAGATGGGGAATCGCTGAATTTTGGAGTCGGCTGGTGACAAAATGTTCCAAACACACCCCCTGCACAACTCCACCGGGGAAGGTGCCAGACAGGAGTTCTCCTGGTAGTTTTTACACTACCTTGGTAGGCATCTGAAAGACACCACAAAAGTTGTTCTACCTGCTTTCTGGGCTGAGATGGGGGAAACGCTGAATTTTGGAGTCGGCTGGTGGCAAAATGTTCCAAACACACCCCCTGCACAACTCCACCGGGGAAGGTGCCAGACAGGAGTTCTCCTGGTAGTTTTTACATTGCTCCGGTAGGCATCTGAAAGACACCACAAAAGTTGTTCTACCTGCTTTCTGGGCTGAGATGGGGAACCGCTGAATTTTGGACTCGGCCGGTGACAAAATGTTCCAAACACACCCCCTGCACAACTCCACCGGGGAAGGTGCCAGACAGGAGTTCTCTTAGTATTTTTTACACTACCTTGGTAGGCATCTGAAAGACACCACAAAAGTTGTTCTACCTGCTTTCTGGGCTGAGATGGGGAACCGCTGAATTTTGGAGTCGGCTGGTGACAAAATGTTCCAAACACACCCCATGCACAACTCCACCGGGGAAGGTGCCAGGAACGAATTCTGTTGGTAGTTTTTACACTACCTTGGTAGGCAGCTGAAAGGCACAAGAAAAGAAGTTGTACCTGCTTTCTGGGCTGAGATGGGGAACCGCTGAATTTTGGACTCGGCTGGGTGACAAAATGTTCCAAACACACCCCCTGCACAACTCCACCGGGGAAGGTGCCAGACAGGAGTTCTCTTGGTAGTTTTTTACACTACCTTGGTAGGCATTTGAAAGGCACCACAAAAGTTGTTCTACCTGCTTTCTGGGCTGAGATGGGGAACCGCTGAATTTTGGACTCGGCTGGTGACAAAATGTTCCAAACACACCCCATGCACAACTCCACCACGGAAGGTGCCAGACAGGAGTTCTCCTGGTAGTTTTTACACTACCTTGGTAGGCATCTGAAAGACACGACAAAAGTTGTTCTACCTGCTTTCTGGCTGAGGAGATGGGGGAAACGCTGAATTTTGGAGTCGGCCGGTGACAAAATGTTCCAAACACACCCCATGCACAACTCCACCGGGGAAGGTGCCAGACAGGAGTTCTCCTGGTAGTTTTTACACTACCTTGGTAGGCATCTGAAAGGCACCACAAAAGTTGTTCTACCTGCTTTCTGGGCTGAGATGGGGAACAGCTGAATTTTGGACTCGGCTGGTGACAAAATGTTCCAAACACACCCCCTGCACAACTCCACCGGGGAAGGTGCCAGACAGGAGTTCTCCTGGTAGTTTTTACATTGCTCCGGTAGGCAGCTGAAAGGCACCACAAAAGTTGTTCTACCTGCTTTCTGGGCTGAGATGGGGGAAACGCTGAATTTTGGACTCGGCCGGTGACAAAATGTTCCAAACACACCCCATGCACAACTCCACCGGGGAAGGTGCCAGGAACGAATTCTGTTGGTAGTTTTTACACTACCTTGGTAGGAAGCTGAAAGGCACAAGAAAAGAAGTTGTACCTGCTTTGTGGGCTGAGATGGGGAACCGCTGAATTTTGGGAGTCGGCTGGTGGCAAAATGTTCCAAACACACCCCATGCACAACTCCACCGGGGAAGGTGCCAGACAGGAGTTCTCCTGGTAGTTTTTACATTGCTCCGGTAGGCAGCTGAAAGGCACCACAAAAGTTGTTCTACCTGCTTTCTGGGCTGAGATGGGGAACCGCTGAATTTTGGAGTCGGCCGTTGACAAAATGTTCCAAACACACCCCATGCACAACTCCACCACGGAAGGTGCCAGACAGGAGTTCTCCTGGTAGTTTTTACACTACCTTGGTAGGCATCTGAAAGACACGACAAAAGTTGTTCTACCTGCTTTCTGGGCTGAGATGGGGAAACGCTGAATTTTGGACTCGGCCGGTGACAAAATGTTCCAAACACACCCCATGCACAACTCCACCGGGGAAGGTGCCAGACAGGAGTTCTCCTGGTAGTTTTTACACTACCTTGGTAGGCATCTGAAAGGCACCACAAAAGTTGTTCTACCTGCTTTCTGGGCTGAGATGGGGAACAGCTGAATTTTGGACTCGGCTGGTGACAAAATGTTCCAAACACACCCCCTGCACAACTCCACCGGGGAAGGTGCCAGACAGGAGTTCTCCTGGTAGTTTTTACATTGCTCCGGTAGGCAGCTGAAAGGCACCACAAAAGTTGTTCTACCTGCTTTGTGGGCTGAGATGGGGAAACGCTGAATTTTGGACTCGGCCGGTGACAAAATGTTCCAAACACACCCCATGCACAACTCCACCGGGGAAGGTGCCAGGAACGAATTCTGTTGGTAGTTTTTACACTACCTTGGTAGGAAGCTGAAAGGCACAAGAAAAGAAGTTGTACCTGCTTTGTGGGCTGAGATGGGGAACCGCTGAATTTTGGAGTCGGCTGGTGGCAAAATGTTCCAAACACACCCCATGCACAACTCCACCGGGGAAGGTGCCAGACAGGAGTTCTCCTGGTAGTTTTTACATTGCTCCGGTAGGCAGCTGAAAGGCACCACAAAAGTTGTTCTACCTGCTTTCTGGGCTGAGATGGGGAACCGCTGAATTTTGGAGTCGGCCGTTGACAAAATGTTCCAAACACACCCCATGCACAACTCCACCGGGGAAGGTGCCAGACAGGAGTTCTCTTGGTAGTTTTTACACTACCTTGGTAGGCAGCTGAAAGGCACCACAAAAGTTGTTCTACCTGCTTTCTGGGCTGAGATGGGGGAAACGCTGAATTTTGGACTCGGCTGGTGACAAAATGTTCCAAACACACCCCATGCACAACTCCACCCGGGGAAGGTGCCAGACAGGAGTTCTCCTGGTAGTTTTTACACTACCTTGGTAGGCATCTGAAAGACACGACAAAAGTTGTTCTACCTGCTTTCTGGGCTGAGATGGGGAACCGCTGAATTTTGGACTCGGCCGGTGACAAAATGTTCCAAACACACCCCATGCACAACTCCACCGGGGAAGGTGCCAGACAGGAGTTCTCCTGGTAGTTTTTACACTACCTTGGTAGGCATCTGAAAGGCACCACAAAAGTTGTTCTACCTGCTTTCTGGGCTAGAGATGGGGGAAACGCTGAATTTTGGAGTCGGCTGGTGACAAAATGTTCCAAACACACCCCATGCACAACTCCACCGGGGAAGGTGCCAGACAGGAGTTCTCCTGGTAGTTTTTACACTACCTTGGTAGGCATCTGAAAGGCACCACAAAAGTTGTTCTACCTGCTTTCTGGGCTGAGATGGGGAACCGCTGAATTTTGGAGTCGGCCGGTGACAAAATGTTCCAAACACACCCCATGCACAACTCCTCCGGGGAAGGTGCCAGGCAGGAGTTCTCTTGGTAGTTTTTACACTACCTTGGTAGGCATCTGAAAGGCACCACAAAAGTTGTTCTACCTGCTTTCTGGGCTGAGATGGGGAATCGCTGAATTTTGGACTCGGCCGGTGACAAAATGTTCCAAACACACCCCCTGCACAACTCCACCGGGGAAGGTGCCAGACAGGAGTTCTCCTGGTAGTTTTTACACTACCTTGGTAGGCATCTGAAAGACACCACAAAAGTTGTTCTACCTGCTTTCTGGGCTGAGATGGGGAATCGCTGAATTTTGGACTCGGCCGGTGACAAAATGTTCCAAACACACCCCCTGCAAAACTCCACCGGGGAAGGTGCCAGACAAGCGTTCTCTTGATAGTTTTTACACTACCTTGGTAGGCATCTAAAAGACACCACAAAAGATGTTCTACCTGCTTTCTGGGCTGAGATGGGGAACAGCTGAATTTTGGAGTCGGCCGGTGACAAAATGTTCCAAACACACCCCATGCACAACTCCACCGGGGAAGGTGCCAGACAGGAGTTCTCTTGGTAGATTTTACACTACCTTGGTAGGCAGCTGAAAGGCACCACAAAAGTTGTTCTACCTGCTTTCTGGGCTGAGATGGGGAACCGCTGAATTTTGGACTCAGCCGGTGACAAAATGTTCCAAACACACCCCATGCACAACTCCACCGGGGAATGTGCCAGACAAGCGTTCTCTTGATAGTTTTTACACTACCTTGGTAGGCATCTGAAAGACACCACAAAAGATGTTCTACCTGCTTTCTGGGCTGAGATGGGGAACCGCTGAATTTTGGAGTCGGCCGGTGACAAAATGTTCCAAACACACCCCATGCACAACTCCTCTAGCGAAGGTGCCAGGGACGAGCTCTGTTGGTAGTTTTTACATTGCTCCGGTAGGCATCAAAAGGACACCACAAAAGTTGTTCTACCTGCTTTCTGGGCTGAGATGGGGAATCGCTGAATTTTGGACTCGGCCGGTGACAAAATGTTCCAAAGACACCCCATGCACAACTCCACCGGGGAAGGTGCCAGGCAGGAGTTCTCTTGGTAGTTTTTACACTACCTTGGTAGGCATTTGAAAGGCACCACAAAAGTTGTTCTACCTGCTTTCTGGGCTGAGATGGGGAACCGCTGAATTTTGGACTCGGCTGGTGACAAAATGTTCCAAACACACCCCATGCACAACTCCACCACGGAAGGTGCCAGACAGGAGTTCTCCTGGTAGTTTTTACACTACCTTGGTAGGCATCTGAAAGACACGACAAAAGTTGTTCTACCTGCTTTCTGGGCTGAGATGGGGAACCGCTGAATTTTGGAGTCGGCTGGTGGCAAAATGTTCCAAACACACCCCCTGCACAACTCCACCGGGGAAGGTGCCAGACAGGAGTTCTCCTGGTAGTTTTTACATTGCTCCGGTAGGCATCTGAAAGACACCACAAAAGTTGTTCTACCTGCTTTCTGGGCTGAGATGGGGAAACGCTGAATTTTGGAGTCGGCTGGTGGCAAAATGTTCCAAACACACCCCCTGCACAACTCCACCGGGGAAGGTGCCAGACAGGAGTTCTCCTGGTAGTTTTTACACTACCTTGGTAGGCAGCTGAAAGGCACCACAAAAGTTGTTCTACCTGCTTTCTGGGCTGAGATGGGGAAACGCTGAATTTTGGACTCGGCCGGTGACAAAATGTTCCAAACACACCCCATGCACAACTCCACCGGGGAAGGTGCCAGACAGGAGTTCTCCTGGTAGTTTTTACACTACCTTGGTAGGCATCTGAAAGGCACCACAAAAGTTGTTCTACCTGCTTTCTGGGCTGAGATGGGGAACAGCTGAATTTTGGACTCGGCTGGTGACAAAATGTTCCAAACACACCCCATGCACAACTCCACCGGGGAAGGTGCCAGACAGGAGTTCTCCTGGTAGTTTTTACATTGCTCCGGTAGGCAGCTGAAAGGCACCACAAAAGTTGTTCTACCTGCTTTCTGGGCTGAGATGGGGAAACGCTGAATTTTGGACTCGGCCGGTGACAAAATGTTCCAAACACACCCCATGCACAACTCCACCGGGGAAGGTGCCAGGAACGAATTCTGTTGGTAGTTTTTACACTACCTTGGTAGGAAGCTGAAAGGCACAAGAAAAGAAGTTGTACCTGCTTTGTGGGCTGAGATGGGGAACCGCTGAATTTTGGAGTCGGCTGGTGGCAAAATGTTCCAAACACACCCCATGCACAACTCCACCGGGGAAGGTGCCAGACAGGAGTTCTCCTGGTAGTTTTTACATTGCTCCGGTAGGCAGCTGAAAGGCACCACAAAAGTTGTTCTACCTGCTTTCTGGGCTGAGATGGGGAACCGCTGAATTTTGGAGTCGGCCGTTGACAAAATGTTCCAAACACACCCCATGCACAACTCCACCGGGGAAGGTGCCAGACAGGAGTTCTCTTGGTAGTTTTTACACTACCTTGGTAGGCAGCTGAAAGGCACCACAAAAGTTGTTCTACCTGCTTTCTGGGCTGAGATGGGGAAACGCTGAATTTTGGACTCGGCTGGTGACAAAATGTTCCAAACACACCCCATGCACAACTCCACCCGGGGAAGGTGCCAGACAGGAGTTCTCCTGGTAGTTTTTACACTACCTTGGTAGGCATCTGAAAGACACGACAAAAGTTGTTCTACCTGCTTTCTGGGCTGAGATGGGGAACCGCTGAATTTTGGACTCGGCCGGTGACAAAATGTTCCAAACACACCCCATGCACAACTCCACCGGGGAAGGTGCCAGACAGGAGTTCTCCTGGTAGTTTTTACACTACCTTGGTAGGCATCTGAAAGGCACCACAAAAGTTGTTCTACCTGCTTTCTGGGCTAGAGATGGGGAAACGCTGAATTTTGGAGTCGGCTGGTGACAAAATGTTCCAAACACACCCCATGCACAACTCCACCGGGGAAGGTGCCAGACAGGAGTTCTCCTGGTAGTTTTTACACTACCTTGGTAGGCATCTGAAAGGCACCACAAAAGTTGTTCTACCTGCTTTCTGGGCTGAGATGGGGAACCGCTGAATTTTGGAGTCGGCCGGTGACAAAATGTTCCAAACACACCCCATGCACAACTCCTCCGGGGAAGGTGCCAGGCAGGAGTTCTCTTGGTAGTTTTTACACTACCTTGGTAGGCATCTGAAAGGCACCACAAAAGTTGTTCTACCTGCTTTCTGGGCTGAGATGGGGAACCGCTGAATTTTGGACTCGGCTGGTGACAAAATGTTCCGAACACACCCCATGCACAACTCCACCGGGGAAGGTGCCAGACAGGAGTTCTCCTGGTAGTTTTTACATTGCTCCGGTAGGCATCTGAAAGACACCACAAAAGTTGTTCTACCTGCTTTCTGGGCTGAGATGGGGAACCGCTGAATTTTGGAGTCGGCCGGTGACAAAATGTTCCAAACACACCCCATGCACAACTCCACCGGGGAATGTGCCAGACAAGCGTTCTCTTGATAGTTTTTACACTACCTTGGTAGGCATCTGAAAGACACCACAAAAGATGTTCTACCTGCTTTCTGGGCTGAGATGGGGAACCGCTGAATTTTGGAGTCGGCCGGTGACAAAATGTTCCAAACACACCCCATGCACAACTCCTCTAGCGAAGGTGCCAGGGACGAGCTCTGTTGGTAGTTTTTACATTGCTCCGGTAGGCATCAAAAGGACACCACAAAAGTTGTTCTACCTGCTTTCTGGGCTGAGATGGGGAACCGCTGAATTTTGGAGTCGGCCGTTGACAAAATGTTCCAAAGACACCCCATGCACAACTCCACCGGGGAAGGTGCCAGGCAGGAGTTCTCTTGGTAGTTTTTACACTACCTTGGTAGGCATTTGAAAGGCACCACAAAAGTTGTTCTACCTGCTTTCTGGGCTGAGATGGGGAACCGCTGAATTTTGGAGTCGGCTGGTGGCAAAATGTTCCAAACACACCCCCTGCACAACTCCACCGGGGAAGGTGCCAGACAGGAGTTCTCCTGGTAGTTTTTACATTGCTCCGGTAGGCATCTGAAAGACACCACAAAAGTTGTTCTACCTGCTTTGTGGGCTGAGATGGGGAAACGCTGAATTTTGGAGTCGGCTGGTGACAAAATGTTCCAAACACACCCCCTGCACAACTCCACCGGGGAAGGTGCCAGACAGGAGTTCTCTTAGTAGTTTTTACACTACCTTGGTAGGCAGCTGAAAGGCACCACAAAAGTTGTTCTTCCTGCTTTCTGGGCTGAGATGGGGAACCGCTGAATTTTGGAGTCGGCCGGTGACAAAATGTTCCAAACACACCCCATGCACAACTCCACCGGGGAAGGTGCCAGACAGGAGTTCTCTTAGTAGTTTTTACACTACCTTGGTAGGCAGCTGAAAGGCACCACAAAAGTTGTTCTACCTGCTTTCTGGGCTGAGATGGGGAACAGCTGAATTTTGGAGTCGGCTGGTGACAAAATGTTCCAAACACACCCCATGCACAACTCCACCGGGGAAGGTGCCAGGAACGAATTCTGTTGGTAGTTTTTACACTACCTTGGTAGGAAGCTGAAAGGCACAAGAAAAGAAGTTGTACCTGCTTTGTGGGCTGAGATGGGGAACCGCTGAATTTTGGAGTCGGCTGGTGGCAAAATGTTCCAAACACACCCCATGCACAACTCCACCGGGGAAGGTGCCAGACAGGAGTTCTCCTGGTAGTTTTTACATTGCTCCGGTAGGCAGCTGAAAGGCACCACAAAAGTTGTTCTACCTGCTTTCTGGGCTGAGATGGGGAACCGCTGAATTTTGGAGTCGGCCGTTGACAAAATGTTCCAAACACACCCCCTGCACAACTCCACCACGGAAGGTGCCAGACAGGAGTTCTCCTGGTAGTTTTTACATTGCTCCGGTAGGCATCTGAAAGACACCACAAAAGTTGTTCTACCTGCTTTCTGGGCTGAGATGGGGAAACGCTGAATTTTGGACTCGGCCGGTGACAAAATGTTCCAAACACACCCCATGCACAACTCCACCGGGGAAGGTGCCAGACAGGAGTTCTCCTGGTAGTTTTTACACTACCTTGGTAGGCATCTGAAAGACACCACAAAAGTTGTTCTACCTGCTTTCTGGGCTGAGATGGGGAAACGCTGAATTTTGGACTCGGCTGGTGACAAAATGTTCCAAACACACCCCATGCACAACTCCACCGGGGAAGGTGCCAGACAGGAGTTCTCCTGGTAGTTTTTACACTACCTTGGTAGGCATCTGAAAGGCACCACAAAAGTTGTTCTACCTGCTTTCTGGGCTGAGATGGGGAATCGCTGAATTTTGGACTCGGCCGGTGACAAAATGTTCCAAACACACCCCCTGCACAACTCCACCGGGGAAGGTGCCAGACAGGAGTTCTCCTGGTAGTTTTTACATTGCTCCGGTAGGGAGCTGAAAGGCACCACAAAAGTTTTTCTACCTGCTTTCTGGGCTGAGATGAGGAACCGCTGAATTTTGGACTCGGCCGGTGACAAAATGTTCCAAAGACACCCCATGCACAACTCCACCGGGGAAGGTGCCAGACAGGAGTTCTCTTAGTAGTTTTTACACTACCTTGGTAGGCAGCTGAAAGGCACCACAAAAGTTGTTCTACCTGCTTTCTGGGCTGATGTGGGTAAACGCTGAATTTTGGACTCGGCCGGTGACAAAATGTTCCAAACACACCCCATGCACAACTCCACCGGGGAAGGTGCCAGACAGGAGTTCTCCTGGTAGTTTTTACACTACCTTGGTAGGCATCTGAAAGACACGACAAAAGTTGTTCTACCTGCTTTCTGGGCTGAGATGGGGAAACGCTGAATTTTGGAGTCGGCCGGTGACAAAATGTTCCAAACACACCCCACGCACAACTCCACCGGGGAAGGTGCCAGACAGGAGTTCTCTTAGTAGTTTTTACACTACCTTGGTAGGCATCTGAAAGACAAGACAAAAGTTGTTCTACCTGCTTTCTGGGCTGAGATGGGGAATCGCTGAATTTTGGAGTCGGCTGGTGACAAAATGTTCCAAACACACCCCATGCACAACTCCACCGGGGAAGGTGCCAGACAGGAGTTCTCCTGGTAGTTTTTACACTACCTTGGTAGGCATCTGAAAGACACCACAAAAGTTGTTCTACCTGCTTTCTGGGCTGAGATGGGGAACAGCTGAATTTTGGACTCGGTTGGTCTAAAATGTTCCAAACACACCCCATGCACAACTCCACCGGGGAAGGTGCCAGACAGGAGTTCTCCTGGTAGTTTTTACATTGCTCCGGTAGGCAGCTGAAAGACACCACAAAAGTTGTTCTACCTGCTTTCTGGGCTGAGATGGGGAACCGCTGAATTTTGGAGTCGGCCGGTGACAAAATGTTCCAAACACACCCCATGCACAACTCCACCGGGGAATGTGCCAGACAAGCGTTCTCTTGATAGTTTTTACACTACCTTGGTAGGCATCTGAAAGACACCACAAAAGATGTTCTACCTGCTTTCTGGGCTGAGATGGGGAACCGCTGAATTTTGGAGTCGGCCGGTGACAAAATGTTCCAAACACACCCCATGCACAACTCCTCTAGCGAAGGTGCCAGGGACGAGCTCTGTTGGTAGTTTTTACATTGCTCCGGTAGGCATCAAAAGGACACCACAAA
The DNA here is from genome assembly GCF_023638135.1 of Falco biarmicus. Classification (NCBI taxonomy): domain Eukaryota; kingdom Metazoa; phylum Chordata; class Aves; order Falconiformes; family Falconidae; genus Falco; species Falco biarmicus. Next base: position 34,730 of record NW_026611822.1, read on the forward strand.
AGTTGTTCTACCTGCTTTCTGGGCTGAGATGGGGAATCGCTGAATTTTGGACTCGGCCGGTGACAAAATGTTCCAAAGACACCCCATGCACAACTCCACCGGGGAAGGTGCCAGGCAGGAGTTCTCTTGGTAGTTTTTACACTACCTTGGTAGGCATTTGAAAGGCACCACAAAAGTTGTTCTACCTGCTTTCTGGGCTGAGATGGGGAACCGCTGAATTTTGGAGTCGGCTGGTGGCAAAATGTTCCAAACACACCCCCTGCACAACTCCACCGGGGAAGGTGCCAGACAGGAGTTCTCCTGGTAGTTTTTACATTGCTCCGGTAGGCATCTGAAAGACACCACAAAAGTTGTTCTACCTGCTTTGTGGGCTGAGATGGGGAAACGCTGAATTTTGGAGTCGGCTGGTGACAAAATGTTCCAAACACACCCCCTGCACAACTCCACCGGGGAAGGTGCCAGACAGGAGTTCTCTTAGTAGTTTTTACACTACCTTGGTAGGCAGCTGAAAGGCACCACAAAAGTTGTTCTTCCTGCTTTCTGGGCTGAGATGGGGAACCGCTGAATTTTGGAGTCGGCCGGTGACAAAATGTTCCAAACACACCCCATGCACAACTCCACCGGGGAAGGTGCCAGACAGGAGTTCTCTTAGTAGTTTTTACACTACCTTGGTAGGCAGCTGAAAGGCACCACAAAAGTTGTTCTACCTGCTTTCTGGGCTGAGATGGGGAACAGCTGAATTTTGGAGTCGGCTGGTGACAAAATGTTCCAAACACACCCCATGCACAACTCCACCGGGGAAGGTGCCAGGAACGAATTCTGTTGGTAGTTTTTACACTACCTTGGTAGGAAGCTGAAAGGCACAAGAAAAGAAGTTGTACCTGCTTTGTGGGCTGAGATGGGGAACCGCTGAATTTTGGAGTCGGCTGGTGGCAAAATGTTCCAAACACACCCCATGCACAACTCCACCGGGGAAGGTGCCAGACAGGAGTTCTCCTGGTAGTTTTTACATTGCTCCGGTAGGCAGCTGAAAGGCACCACAAAAGTTGTTCTACCTGCTTTCTGGGCTGAGATGGGGAACCGCTGAATTTTGGAGTCGGCCGTTGACAAAATGTTCCAAACACACCCCCTGCACAACTCCACCACGGAAGGTGCCAGACAGGAGTTCTCCTGGTAGTTTTTACATTGCTCCGGTAGGCATCTGAAAGACACCACAAAAGTTGTTCTACCTGCTTTCTGGGCTGAGATGGGGAAACGCTGAATTTTGGACTCGGCCGGTGACAAAATGTTCCAAACACACCCCATGCACAACTCCACCGGGGAAGGTGCCAGACAGGAGTTCTCCTGGTAGTTTTTACACTACCTTGGTAGGCATCTGAAAGACACCACAAAAGTTGTTCTACCTGCTTTCTGGGCTGACATGGGGAAACGCTGAATTTTGGACTCGGCTGGTGACAAAATGTTCCAAACACACCCCATGCACAACTCCACCGGGGAAGGTGCCAGACAGGAGTTCTCCTGGTAGTTTTTACACTACCTTGGTAGGCATCTGAAAGGCACCACAAAAGTTGTTCTACCTGCTTTCTGGGCTGAGATGGGGAATCGCTGAATTTTGGACTCGGCCGGTGACAAAATGTTCCAAACACACCCCCTGCACAACTCCACCGGGGAAGGTGCCAGACAGGAGTTCTCCTGGTAGTTTTTACATTGCTCCGGTAGGGAGCTGAAAGGCACCACAAAAGTTTTTCTACCTGCTTTCTGGGCTGAGATGAGGAACCGCTGAATTTTGGACTCGGCCGGTGACAAAATGTTCCAAAGACACCCCATGCACAACTCCACCGGGGAAGGTGCCAGACAGGAGTTCTCTTAGTAGTTTTTACACTACCTTGGTAGGCAGCTGAAAGGCACCACAAAAGTTGTTCTACCTGCTTTCTGGGCTGATGTGGGTAAACGCTGAATTTTGGACTCGGCCGGTGACAAAATGTTCCAAACACACCCCATGCACAACTCCACCGGGGAAGGTGCCAGACAGGAGTTCTCCTGGTAGTTTTTTACACTACCTTGGTAGGCATCTGAAAGACACGACAAAAGTTGTTCTACCTGCTTTCTGGGCTGAGATGGGGAAACGCTGAATTTTGGAGTCGGCCGGTGACAAAATGTTCCAAACACACCCCACGCACAACTCCACCGGGGAAGGTGCCAGACAGGAGTTCTCTTAGTAGTTTTTACACTACCTTGGTAGGCATCTGAAAGACAAGACAAAAGTTGTTCTACCTGCTTTCTGGGCTGAGATGGGGAATCGCTGAATTTTGGAGTCGGCTGGTGACAAAATGTTCCAAACACACCCCATGCACAACTCCACCGGGGAAGGTGCCAGACAGGAGTTCTCCTGGTAGTTTTTACACTACCTTGGTAGGCATCTGAAAGACACCACAAAAGTTGTTCTACCTGCTTTCTGGGCTGAGATGGGGAACCGCTGAATTTTGGAGTCGGCTGGTGGCAAAATGTTCCAAACACACCCCCTGCACAACTCCACCGGGGAAGGTGCCAGACAGGAGTTCTCCTGGTAGTTTTTACATTGCTCCGGTAGGCATCTGAAAGACACCACAAAAGTTGTTCTACCTGCTTTCTGGGCTGAGATGGGGAATCGCTGAATTTTGGACTCGGCTGGTGACAAAATGTTCCAAACACACCCCCTGCACAACACCACCACGGAAGGTGCCAGACAGGAGTTCTCCTGGTAGTTTTTACATTGCTCCGGTAGGCATCTGAAAGACACCACAAAAGTTGTTCTACCTGCTTTCTGGGCTGAGATGGGGAACCGCTGAATTTTGGAGTCGGCTGGTGACAAAATGTTCCAAACACACCCCATGCACAACTCCACCGGGGAAGGTGCCAGGAACGAATTCTGTTGGTAGTTTTTACACTACCTTGGTAGGCAGCTGAAAGGCACAAGAAAAGAAGTTGTACCTGCTTTCTGGGCTGAGATGGGGAACCGCTGAATTTTGGAGTCGGGCGGTGACAAAATGTTCCAAACACACCCCCTGCACAACTCCACCGGGGAAGGTGCCAGACAGGAGTTCTCTTGGTAGTTTTTACACTACCTTGGTAGGCATTTGAAAGGCACCACAAAAGTTGTTCTACCTGCTTTCTGGGCTGAGATGGGGAAACGCTGAATTTTGGAGTCGGCTGGTGACAAAATGTTCCAAACACACCCCATGCACAACTCCACCGGGGAAGGTGCCAGACAGGAGTTCTCCTGGTAGTTTTTACATTGCTCCGGTAGGGAGCTGAAAGGCACCACAAAAGTTTTTCTACCTGCTTTCTGGGCTGAAATGAGGAACCGCTGAATTTTGGACTCGGCCGGTGACAAAATGTTCCAAACACACCCCATGCACAACTCCACCGGGGAAGGTGACAGACAGGAGTTCTCTTGGTAGTTTTTACACTACCTTGGTAGGCATCTGAAAGGCACCACAAAAGTTGTTCTACCTGCTTTCTGGGCTGAGATGGGGAACCGCTGAATTTTGGAGTCGGCCGGTGACAAAATGTTCCAAATACACCCCATGCACAACTCCACCGGGGAAGGTGCCAGACAGGAGTTCTCTTGGTAGTTTTTACACTACCTTGGTAGGCATCTGAAAGACACCACAAAAGTTGTTCTACCTGCTTTCTGGGCTGAGATGGGGAATCGCTGAATTTTGAACTCGGCCGGTGACAAAATGTTCCAAACACACCCCATGCAAAACTCCACCGGGGAAGGTGCCAGACAGGAGTTCTCCTGGTAGTTTTTACATTGCTCCGGTAGGCATCGAAAAGACACCACAAAAAGTTGTTCTACCTGCTTTCTGGGCTGAGATGGGGAATCGCTGAATTTTGAACTCGGCCGGTGACAAAATGTTCCAAACACACCCCATGCACAACTCCACCGGGGAAGGTGCCAGACAGGAGTTCTCTTGGTAGTTTTTACACTACCTTGGTAGGCATCTGAAAGACACCACGAAAGTTGTTCTACCTGCTTTCTGGGCTGAGATGGGGAAACGCTGAATTTTGGAGTCGGCTGGTGACAAAATGTTCCAAACACACCCCATGCACAACTCCACCGGGGAAGGTGCCAGACAGGAGTTCTCGTGGTAGTTTTTACACTACCTTGGTAGGCATTTGAAAGGCACCACAAAAGTTGTTCTTCCTGCTTTCTGGGCTGAGATGGGGAACCGCTGAATTTTGGACTCGGCCGGTGACAAAATGTTCCAAACACACCCCATGCACAACTCCACCACGGAAGGTGCCAGACAGGAGTTCTCTTGGTAGTTTTTACACTACCTTGGTAGGCAGCTGAAAGGCACCACAAAAGTTGTTCTTCCTGCTTTCTGGGCTGAGATGGGGAAACGCTGAATTTTGGAGTCGGCTGGTGACAAAATGTTCCAAACACACCCCATGCACAACTCCACCGGGGAAGGTGCAAGACAGGAGTTCTCTTAGTAGTTTTTACACTACCTTTGTAGGCAGCTGAAAGGCACCACAAAAGTTGTTCTTCCTGCTTTCTGGGCTGAGATGGGGAACCGCTGAATTTTGGAGTCGGCCGGTGACAAAATGTTCCAAACACACCCCATGCACAACTCCACCGGGGAAGGTGCCAGACAGGAGTTCTCCTGGTAGTTTTTACATTGCTCCGGTAGGCATCTGAAAGACACGACAAAAGTTGTTCTACCTGCTTTCTGGGCTGAGATGGGGAAACGCTGAATTTTGGACTCGGCTGGTGACAAAATGTTCCAAACACACCCCCTGCACAACACCACCACGGAAGGTGCCAGACAGGAGTTCTCCTGGTAGTTTTTACATTGCTCCGGTAGGCATCTGAAAGACACCACAAAAGTTGTTCTACCTGCTTTCTGGGCTGAGATGGGGAACCGCTGAATTTTGGAGTCGGCTGGTGACAAAATGTTCCAAACACACCCCATGCACAACTCCACCGGGGAAGGTGCCAGGAACGAATTCTGTTGGTAGTTTTTACACTACCTTGGTAGGCAGCTGAAAGGCACAAGAAAAGAAGTTGTACCTGCTTTCTGGGCTGAGATGGGGAACCGCTGAATTTTGGAGTCGGGCGGTGACAAAATGTTCCAAACACACCCCCTGCACAACTCCACCGGGGAAGGTGCCAGACAGGAGTTCTCTTGGTAGTTTTTACACTACCTTGGTAGGCATTTGAAAGGCACCACAAAAGTTGTTCTACCTGCTTTCTGGGCTGAGATGGGGAAACGCTGAATTTTGGAGTCGGCTGGTGACAAAATGTTCCAAACACACCCCATGCACAACTCCACCGGGGAAGGTGCCAGACAGGAGTTCTCCTGGTAGTTTTTACATTGCTCCGGTAGGGAGCTGAAAGGCACCACAAAAGTTTTTCTACCTGCTTTCTGGGCTGAAATGAGGAACCGCTGAATTTTGGACTCGGCCGGTGACAAAATGTTCCAAACACACCCCATGCACAACTCCACCGGGGAAGGTGCCAGGCAGGAGTTCTCTTGGTAGTTTTTACACTACCTTGGTAGGCATCTGAAAGGCACCACAAAAGTTGTTCTACCTGCTTTCTGGGCTGAGATGGGGAACCGCTGAATTTTGGAGTCGGCCGGTGACAAAATGTTCCAAATACACCCCATGCACAACTCCACCGGGGAAGGTGCCAGACAGGAGTTCTCTTGGTAGTTTTTACACTACCTTGGTAGGCATCTGAAAGACACCACAAAAGTTGTTCTACCTGCTTTCTGGGCTGAGATGGGGAATCGCTGAATTTTGAACTCGGCCGGTGACAAAATGTTCCAAACACACCCCATGCAAAACTCCACCGGGGAAGGTGCCAGACAGGAGTTCTCCTGGTAGTTTTTACATTGCTCCGGTAGGCATCTAAAAGACACCACAAAAGTTGTTCTACCTGCTTTCTGGGCTGAGATGGGGAATCGCTGAATTTTGAACTCGGCCGGTGACAAAATGTTCCAAACACACCCCATGCACAACTCCACCGGGGAAGGTGCCAGACAGGAGTTCTCTTGGTAGTTTTTACACTACCTTGGTAGGCATCTGAAAGACACCACGAAAGTTGTTCTACCTGCTTTCTGGGCTGAGATGGGGAAACGCTGAATTTTGGAGTCGGCTGGTGACAAAATGTTCCAAACACACCCCATGCACAACTCCACCGGGGAAGGTGCCAGACAGGAGTTCTCGTGGTAGTTTTTACACTACCTTGGTAGGCATTTGAAAGGCACCACAAAAGTTGTTCTTCCTGCTTTCTGGGCTGAGATGGGGAACCGCTGAATTTTGGACTCGGCCGGTGACAAAATGTTCCAAACACACCCCATGCACAACTCCACCACGGAAGGTGCCAGACAGGAGTTCTCTTGGTAGTTTTTACACTACCTTGGTAGGCAGCTGAAAGGCACCACAAAAGTTGTTCTTCCTGCTTTCTGGGCTGAGATGGGGAAACGCTGAATTTTGGAGTCGGCTGGTGACAAAATGTTCCAAACACACCCCATGCACAACTCCACCGGGGAAGGTGCAAGACAGGAGTTCTCCTGGTAGTTTTTACACTACCTTTGTAGGCAGCTGAAAGGCACCACAAAAGTTGTTCTTCCTGCTTTCTGGGCTGAGATGGGGAACCGCTGAATTTTGGAGTCGGCCGGTGACAAAATGTTCCAAACACACCCCATGCAAAACTCCACCGGGGAAGGTGCCAGACAGGAGTTCTCCTGGTAGTTTTTACATTGCTCCGGTAGGCATCTGAAAGACACGACAAAAGTTGTTCTACCTGCTTTCTGGGCTGAGATGGGGAAACGCTGAATTTTGGACTCGGCCGGTGACAAAATGTTCCAAACACACCCCATGCACAACTCCACCGGGGAAGGTGCCAGACAGGAGTTCTCTTGGTAGTTTTTACACTACCTTGGTAGGCATCTGAAAGACACCACAAAAGTTGTTCTACCTGCTTTGTGGGCTGAGATGGGGAATCGCTGAGTTTTGGACAAGGCCGGTGACAAAATGTTCCAAACACACCCCATGCACAACTCCACCGGGGAAGGTGACAGACAGGAGTTCTCTTGGTAGTTTTTACACTACCTTGGTAGGCAGCTGAAAGGCACCACAAAAGTTGTTCTACCTGCTTTCTGGGCTGAGATGGGGAACCGCTGAATTTTGGACTCGGCTGGTGACAAAATGTTCCAAACACACCCCATGCACAACTCCACCGGGGAAGGTGCCAGACAGGAGTTCTCCTGGTAGTTTTTACACTACCTTGGTAGGCATCTGAAAGACACCACAAAAGTTGTTCTACCTGCTTTGTGGGCTGAGATGGGGAACCGCTGAATTTTGGACTCGGCCGTTGACAAAATGTTCCAAACACACCCCATGCACAACTCCACCGGGGAAGGTGCCAGACAGGAGTTCTCCTGGTAGTTTTTACACTACCTTGGTAGGCATCTGAAAGACACCACAAAAGTTGTTCTACCTGCTTTCTGGGCTGAGATGGGGAAACGCTGAATTTTGGAGTCGGCTGGTGACAAAATGTTCCAAACACACCCCATGCACAACTCCACCGGGGAAGGTGCCAGACAGGAGTTCTCCTGGTAGTTTTTACACTACCTTGGTAGGCAGCTGAAAGGCACCACAAAAGTTGTTCTTCCTGCTTTCTGGGCTGAGATGGGGAACCGCTGAATTTTGGAGTCGGCCGGTGACAAAATGTTCCAAACACACCCCATGCACAACTCCACCGGGGAAGGTGCCAGACAGGAGTTCTCTTGGTAGTTTTTACACTACCTTGGTAGGCATCTGAAAGACACCACAAAAGTTGTTCTACCTGCTTTGTGGGCTGAGATGGGGAATCGCTGAATTTTGAACTCGGCCGGTGACAAAATGTTCCAAACACACCCCATGCAAAACTCCACCGGGGAAGGTGCCAGACAGGAGTTCTCCTGGTAGTTTTTACATTGCTCCGGTAGGCATCTGAAAGACACCACAAAAGTTGTTCTACCTGCTTTCTGGGCTGAGATGGGGAATCGCTGAATTTTGAACTCGGCCGGTGACAAAATGTTCCAAACACACCCCATGCACAACTCCACCGGGGAAGGTGCCAGACAGGAGTTCTCTTGGTAGTTTTTACACTACCTTGGTAGGCATCTGAAAGACACCACGAAAGTTGTTCTACCTGCTTTCTGGGCTGAGATGGGGAAACGCTGAATTTTGGAGTCGGCTGGTGACAAAATGTTCCAAACACACCCCATGCACAACTCCACCGGGGAAGGTGCCAGACAGGAGTTCTCGTGGTAGTTTTTACACTACCTTGGTAGGCATTTGAAAAGCACCACAAAAGTTGTTCTTCCTGCTTTCTGGGCTGAGATGGGGAACCGCTGAATTTTGGACTCGGCCGGTGACAAAATGTTCCAAAGACACCCCATGCACAACTCCACCAGGGAAGGTGCCAGACAGGAGTTCTCCTGGTAGTTTTTACACTACCTTGGTAGGCATCTGAAAGACACCACAAAAGTTGTTCTACCTGCTTTCTGGGCTGAGATGGGGAATCGCTGAATTTTGGAGTCGGCCGGTGACAAAATGTTCCAAACACACCCCATGCACAACTCCACCGGGGAAGGTGACAGACAGGAGTTCTCTTGGTAGTTTTTACACTACCTTGGTAGGCATCTGAAAGACACCACGAAAGTTGTTCTACCTGCTTTCTGGGCTGAGATGGGGAATCGCTGAATTTTGGACTCGGCCGGTGACAAAATGTTCCAAACACACCCCATGCACAACTCCACCGGGGAAGGTGCCAGACAGGAGTTCTCCTGGTAGTTTTTACATTGCTCCGGTAGGCATCTGAAAGACACCACAAAAGTTGTTCTACCTGCTTTCTGGGCTGAGATGGGGAAACGCTGAATTTTGGAGTCGGCTGGTGACAAAATGTTCCAAACACACCCCATGCACAACTCCACCGGGGAAGGTGCCAGACAGGAGTTCTCCTGGTAGTTTTTACACTACCTTGGTAGGCACCTGAAAGGCACCACAAAAGTTGTTCTTCCTGCTTTCTGGGCTGAGATGGGGAACCGCTGAATTTTGGACTCGGCCGGTGACAAAATGTTCCAATCACACCCCATGCACAACTCCACCGGGGAAGGTGCCAGACAGGAGTTCTCCTGGTAGTTTTTACACTACCTTGGTAGGCATCTGAAAGACACCACAAAAGTTGTTCTACCTGCTTTCTGGGCTGAGATGGGGAACCGCTGAATTTTGGAGTCGGCCGGTGACAAAATGTTCCAAACACACCCCATGCACAACTCCACCACGGAAGGTGCCAGACAGGAGTTCTCTTGGTAGTTTTTACACTACCTCGGTAGGCATCTGAAAGACACCACAAAAGTTGTTCTACCTGCTTTGTGGGCTGAGATGGGGAACCGCTAAATTTTGGACTCGGCTGGTGACAAAACGTTCCAAACACCCCCCCTGCACAACTCCACCACGGAAGGTGCCAGACAGGAGTTCTCCTGGTAGTTTTTACATTGCTCCGGTAGGCATCTGAAAGACACCACAAAAGTTGTTCTACCTGCTTTCTGGGCTGAGATGGGGAACCGCTGAATTTTGGACTCGGCCGGTGACAAAATGTTCCAAACACACCCCATGCACAACTCCACCGGGGAAGGTGCCAGACAGGAGTTCTCCTGGTAGTTTTTACACTACCTTGGTAGGCATCTAAAAGACACCACAAAAGTTGTTCTACCTGCTTTCTGGGCTGAGATGGGGAAACGCTGAATTTTGGAGTCGGCTGGTGACAAAATGTTCCAAACACACCCCATGCACAACTCCACCGGGGAAGGTGCCAGACAGGAGTTCTCCTGGTAGTTTTTACACTACCTTGGTAGGCAGGTGAAAGGCACCACAAAAGTTGTTCTACCTGCTTTGTGGGCTGAGATGGGGAACCGCTGAATTTTGGAGTCGGCTGGTGACAAAATGTTCCAAACACACCCCATGCACAACTCCACCAGGGAAGGTGCCAGACAGGAGTTCTCCTGGTAGTTTTTACATTGCTCCGGTAGGCATCTGAAAGACACCACAAAGTTGTTCTACCTGCTTTCTGGGCTGACATGGGGAATCGCTGAATTTTGGAGTCGGCTGGTGACAAAATGTTCCAAACACACCCCATGCACAACTCCACCACGGAAGGTGCCAGACAGGAGTTCTCCTGGTAGTTTTTACACTACCTTGGTAGGCACCTGAAAGGCACCACAAAAGTTGTTCTTCCTGCTTTCTGGGCTGAGATGGGGAACCGCTGAATTTTGGACTCGGCCGGTGACAAAATGTTCCAATCACACCCCATGCACAACTCCACCGGGGAAGGTGCCAGACAGGAGTTCTCCTGGTAGTTTTTACACTACCTTGGTAGGCATCTGAAAGACACCACAAAAGTTGTTCTACCTGCTTTCTGCGCTGAGATGGGGAACCGCTGAATTTTGGAGTCGGCTGGTGGCAAAATGTTCCAAACACACCCCATGCACAACTCCACCGGGGAAGGTGCCAGGCAGGAGTTCTCCTGGTAGTTTTTACATTGCTCCGGTAGGCATCTGAAAGACACCACAAAAGTTGTTCTACCTGCTTTCTGGGCTGAGATGGGGAACCGCTGAATTTTGGAGTCGGCCGTTGACAAAATGTTCCAAACACACCCCATGCACAACTCCACCGGGGAAGGTGCAAGACAGGAGTTCTCCTGGTAGTTTTTACACTACCTTGGTAGGCATCTGAAAGACACCACAAAAGTTGTTCTACCTGCTTTCTGGGCTGAGATGGGGAACCGCTGAATTTTGGACTCGGCCGGTGACAAAATGTTCCAAACACACCCCATGCACAACTCCACCGGGGAAGGTGCCAGACAGGAGTTCTCTTGGTAGTTTTTACACTACCTTGGTAGGCATCTAAAAGACACCACAAAAGTTGTTCTACCTGCTTTGTGGGCTGAGATGGGGAATCGCTGAGTTTTGGACAAGGCCGGTGACAAAATGTTCCAAACACACCCCATGCACAACTCCACCGGGGAAGGTGCCAGACAGGAGTTCTCTTGGTAGTTTTTACACTACCTTGGTAGGCATCTGAAAGGCACCACAAAAGTTGTTCTACCTGCTTTCTGGGCTGAGATGGGGAACCGCTGAATTTTGGACTCGGCTGGTGGCAAAATGTTCCAAACACACCCCATGCACAACTCCACCGGGGAAGGTGCCAGACAGGAGTTCTCCTGGTAGTTTTTACACTACCTTGGTAGGCATCTGAAAGACACGACAAAAGTTGTTCTACCTGCTTTCTGGGCTGAGATGGGGAACCGCTGAATTTTGGAGTCGGCCGGTGACAAAATGTTCCAAACACACCCCATGCACAACTCCACCGGGGAAGGTGCCAGACAGGAGTTCTCCTGGTAGTTTTTACACTACCTTGGTAGGCATCTGAAAGACACGACAAAAGTTGTTCTACCTGCTTTCTGGGCTGAGATGGGGAACCGCTGAATTTTGGAGTCGGCTGGTGGCAAAATGTTCCAAACACACCCCATGCACAACTCCACCGGGGAAGGTGCCAGGCAGGAGTTCTCCTGGTAGTTTTTACATTGCTCCGGTAGGCATCTGAAAGACACCACAAAAGTTGTTCTACCTGCTTTCTGGGCTGAGATGGGGAACCGCTGAATTTTGGAGTCGGCCGTTGACAAAATGTTCCAAACACACCCCATGCACAACTCCACCGGGGAAGGTGCAAGACAGGAGTTCTCCTGGTAGTTTTTACACTACCTTGGTAGGCATCTGAAAGACACCACAAAAGTTGTTCTACCTGCTTTCTGGGCTGAGATGGGGAAACGCTGAATTTTGGACTCGGCCGGTGACAAAATGTTCCAAACACACCCCATGCACAACTCCACCGGGGAAGGTGCCAGACAGGAGTTCTCTTGGTAGTTTTTACACTACCTTGGTAGGCATCTAAAAGACACCACAAAAGTTGTTCTACCTGCTTTGTGGGCTGAGATGGGGAATCGCTGAGTTTTGGACAAGGCCGGTGACAAAATGTTCCAAACACACCCCATGCACAACTCCACCGGGGAAGGTGACAGACAGGAGTTCTCTTGGTAGTTTTTACACTACCTTGGTAGGCAGCTGAAAGGCACCACAAAAGTTGTTCTACCTGCTTTCTGGGCTGAGATGGGGAAACGCTGAATTTTGGACTCGGCTGGTGACAAAATGTTCCAAACACACCCCATGCACAACTCCACCGGGGAAGGTGCCAGACAGGAGTTCTCCTGGTAGTTTTTACACTACCTTGGTAGGCATCTGAAAGACACCACAAAAGTTGTTCTACCTGCTTTGTGGGCTGAGATGGGGAACCGCTGAATTTTGGACTCGGCCGTTGACAAAATGTTCCAAACACACCCCATGCACAACTCCACCGGGGAAGGTGACAGACAGGAGTTCTCTTGGTAGTTTTTACACTACCTTGGTAGGCATCTGAAAGACACCACGAAAGTTGTTCTACCTGCTTTCTGGGCTGAGATGGGGAAACGCTGAATTTTGGAGTCGGCTGGTGACAAAATGTTCCAAACACACCCCATGCACAACTCCACCGGGGAAGGTGCCAGACAGGAGTTCTCCTGGTAGTTTTTACACTACCTTGGTAGGCACCTGAAAGGCACCACAAAAGTTGTTCTTCCTGCTTTCTGGGCTGAGATGGGGAACCGCTGAATTTTGGAGTCGGCCGGTGACAAAATGTTCCAAACACACCCCATGCACAACTCCACCGGGGAAGGTGCCAGACAGGAGTTCTCTTGGTAGTTTTTACACTACCTTGGTAGGCATCTGAAAGACACCACAAAAGTTGTTCTACCTGCTTTGTGGGCTGAGATGGGGAATCGCTGAATTTTGGACTCGGCCGGTGACAAAATGTTCCAAACACACCCCATGCACAACTCCACCGGGGAAGGTGCCAGACAGGAGTTCTCCTGGTAGTTTTTACATTGCTCCGGTAGGCATCTGAAAGACACCACAAAAAGTTGTTCTACCTGCTTTCTGGGCTGAGATGGGGAATCGCTGAATTTTGAACTCGGCCGGTGACAAAATGTTCCAAACACACCCCATGCACAACTCCACCGGGGAAGGTGCCAGACAGGAGTTCTCTTGGTAGTTTTTACACTACCTTGGTAGGCATCTGAAAGACACCACGAAAGTTGTTCTACCTGCTTTCTGGGCTGAGATGGGGAAACGCTGAATTTTGGACTCGGCCGGTGACAAAATGTTCCAAACACACCCCATGCACAACTCCACCGGGGAAGGTGCCAGACAGGAGTTCTCTTGGTAGTTTTTACACTACCTTGGTAGGCATTTGAAAGGCACCACAAAAGTTGTTCTACCTGCTTTCTGGGCTGAGATGGGGATCCGCTGAATTTTGGAGTCGGCTGGTGACAAAATGTTCCAAACACACCCCATGCACAACTCCACCACGGAAGGTGCCAGACAGGAGTTCTCTTGGTAGTTTTTACACTACCTTGGTAGGCAGCTGAAAGGCACCACAAAAGTTGTTCTTCCTGCTTTCTGGGCTGAGATGGGGAAACGCTGAATTTTGGAGTCGGCTGGTGACAAAATGTTCCAAACACACCCCATGCACAACTCCACCGGGGAAGGTGCAAGACAGGAGTTCTCCTGGTAGTTTTTACACTACCTTGGTAGGCAGCTGAAAGGCACCACAAAAGTTGTTCTTCCTGCTTTCTGGGCTGAGATGGGGAACCGCTGAATTTTGAACTCGGCCGGTGACAAAATGTTCCAAACACACCCCATGCAAAACTCCACCGGGGAAGGTGCCAGACAGGAGTTCTCCTGGTAGTTTTTACATTGCTCCGGTAGGCATCTGAAAGACACGACAAAAGTTGTTCTACCTGCTTTCTGGGCTGAGATGGGGAAACGCTGAATTTTGGACTCGGCCGGTGACAAAATGTTCCAAACACACCCCATGCACAACTCCACCGGGGAAGGTGCCAGACAGGAGTTCTCTTGGTAGTTTTTACACTACCTTGGTAGGCATCTGAAAGACACCACAAAAGTTGTTCTACCTGCTTTGTGGGCTGAGATGGGGAATCGCTGAGTTTTGGACAAGGCCGGTGAAAAAATGTTCCAAACACACCCCATGCACAACTCCACCGGGGAAGGTGCCAGACAGGAGTTCTCTTGGTAGTTTTTACACTACCTTGGTAGGCAGCTGAAAGGCACCACAAAAGTTGTTCTACCTGCTTTCTGGGCTGAGATGGGGAACCGCTGAATTTTGGACTCGGCTGGTGACAAAATGTTCCAAACACACCCCATGCACAACTCCACCGGGGAAGGTGCCAGACAGGAGTTCTCCTGGTAGTTTTTACACTACCTTGGTAGGCATCTGAAAGACACCACAAAAGTTGTTCTACCTGCTTTGTGGGCTGAGATGGGGAACCGCTGAATTTTGGACTCGGCCGTTGACAAAATGTTCCAAACACACCCCATGCACAACTCCACCGGGGAAGGTGCCAGACAGGAGTTCTCCTGGTAGTTTTTACACTACCTTGGTAGGCATCTGAAAGACACCACAAAAGTTGTTCTACCTGCTTTCTGGGCTGAGATGGGGAAACGCTGAATTTTGGAGTCGGCTGGTGACAAAATGTTCCAAACACACCCCATGCACAACTCCACCGGGGAAGGTGCCAGACAGGAGTTCTCCTGGTAGTTTTTACACTACCTTGGTAGGCAGCTGAAAGGCACCACAAAAGTTGTTCTTCCTGCTTTCTGGGCTGAGATGGGGAACCGCTGAATTTTGGAGTCGGCCGGTGACAAAATGTTCCAAACACACCCCATGCACAACTCCACCGGGGAAGGTGCCAGACAGGAGTTCTCTTGGTAGTTTTTACACTACCTTGGTAGGCATCTGAAAGACACCACAAAAGTTGTTCTACCTGCTTTGTGGGCTGAGATGGGGAATCGCTGAATTTTGAACTCGGCCGGTGACAAAATGTTCCAAACACACCCCATGCAAAACTCCACCGGGGAAGGTGCCAGACAGGAGTTCTCCTGGTAGTTTTTACATTGCTCCGGTAGGCATCTGAAAGACACCACAAAAGTTGTTCTACCTGCTTTCTGGGCTGAGATGGGGAATCGCTGAATTTTGGAGTCGGCCGGTGACAAAATGTTCCAAACACACCCCATGCACAACTCCACCGGGGAAGGTGCCAGACAGGAGTTCTCTTGGTAGTTTTTACACTACCTTGGTAGGCATCTGAAAGACACCACGAAAGTTGTTCTACCTGCTTTCTGGGCTGAGATGGGGAAACGCTGAATTTTGGAGTCGGCTGGTGACAAAATGTTCCAAACACACCCCATGCACAACTCCACCGGGGAAGGTGCCAGACAGGAGTTCTCGTGGTAGTTTTTACACTACCTTGGTAGGCATTTGAAAAGCACCACAAAAGTTGTTCTTCCTGCTTTCTGGGCTGAGATGGGGAACCGCTGAATTTTGGACTCGGCCGGTGACAAAATGTTCCAAAGACACCCCATGCACAACTCCACCACGGAAGGTGCCAGACAGGAGTTCTCCTGGTAGTTTTTACACTACCTTGGTAGGCATCTGAAAGACACCACAAAAGTTGTTCTACCTGCTTTCTGGGCTGAGATGGGGAAACGCTGAATTTTGGAGTCGGCTGGTGACAAAATGTTCCAAACACACCCCATGCACAACTCCACCGGGGAAGGTGCCAGACAGGAGTTCTCCTGGTAGTTTTTACACTACCTTGGTAGGCAGCTGAAAGACACCACAAAAGTTGTTCTACCTGCTTTCTGGGCTGAGATGGGGAATCGCTGAATTTTGGACTCGGCCGGTGACAAAATGTTCCAAACACACCCCATGCACAACTCCACCGGGGAAGGTGCCAGACAGGAGTTCTCCTGGTAGTTTTTACACTACCTTGGTAGGCATTTGAAAGGCACCACAAAAGTTGTTCTACCTGCTTTCTGGGCTGAGATGGGGAAACGCTGAATTTTGGAGTCGGCTGGTGACAAAATGTTCCAAACACACCCCATGCACAACTCCACCACGGAAGGTGCCAGACAGGAGTTCTCCTGGTAGTTTTTACACTACCTTGGTAGGCACCTGAAAGGCACCACAAAAGTTGTTCTTCCTGCTTTCTGGGCTGAGATGGGGAACCGCTGAATTTTGGACTCGGCCGGTGACAAAATGTTCCAATCACACCCCATGCACAACTCCACCGGGGAAGGTGCCAGACAGGAGTTCTCCTGGTAGTTTTTACACTACCTTGGTAGGCATCTGAAAGACACCACAAAAGTTGTTCTACCTGCTTTGTGGGCTGAGATGGGGAACCGCTAAATTTTGGACTCGGCTGGTGACAAAATGTTCCAAACACACCCCATGCACAACTCCACCACGGAAGGTGCCAGACAGGAGTTCTCCTGGTAGTTTTTACATTGCTCCGGTAGGCATCTGAAAGACACCACAAAAGTTGTTCTACCTGCTTTCTGGGCTGAGATGGGGAACCGCTGAATTTTGGAGTCGGCCGGTGACAAAATGTTCCAAACACACCCCATGCACAACTCCACCGGGGAAGGTGCCAGACAGGAGTTCTCCTGGTAGTTTTTACACTACCTTGGTAGGCATCTAAAAGACACCACAAAAGTTGTTCTACCTGCTTTCTGGGCTGAGATGGGGAAACGCTGAATTTTGGAGTCGGCTGGTGACAAAATGTTCCAAACACACCCCATGCACAACTCCACCGGGGAAGGTGCCAGACAGGAGTTCTCTTGGTAGTTTTTACACTACCTTGGTAGGCAGCTGAAAGGCACCACAAAAGTTGTTCTACCTGCTTTCTGGGCTGAGATGGGGAACCGCTGAATTTTGGAGTCGGCTGGTGACAAAATGTTCCAAACACACCCCATGCACAACTCCACCAGGGAAGGTGCCAGACAGGAGTTCTCCTGGTAGTTTTTACATTGCTCCGGTAGGCATCTGAAAGACACCACAAAGTTGTTCTACCTGCTTTCTGGGCTGACATGGGGAATCGCTGAATTTTGGAGTCGGCTGCTGACAAAATGTTCCAAACACACCCCATGCACAACTCCACCGGGGAAGGTGCCAGGAACGAATTCTGTTGGTAGTTTTTACACTACCTTGGTAGGCAGCTGAAAGGCACAAGAAAAGAAGTTGTACCTGCTTTGTGGGCTGAGATGGGGAACCGCTGAATTTTGGAGTCGGCCGGTGACAAAATGTTCCAAACACACCCCATGCACAACTCCACCGGGGAAGGTGCCAGACAGGAGTTCTCTTAGTAGTTTTTACACTACCTTGGTAGGCACCTGAAAGGCACCACAAAAGTTGTTCTACCTGCTTTGTGGGCTGAGATGGGGAACCGCTGAATTTTGGAGTCGGCTGGTGACAAAATGTTCCAAACACACCCCATGCACAACTCCACCGGGGAAGGTGCCAGACAGGAGTTCTCCTGGTAGTTTTTACATTGCTCCGGTAGGCAGCTGAAAGACACCACAAAAGTTGTTCTACCTGCTTTCTGGGCTGAGATGGGGAATCGCTGAATTTTGGAGTCGGCTGGTGACAAAATGTTCCACAGACACCCCATGCACAACTCCACCGGGGAAGGTGCCAGACAGGAGTTCTCCTGGTAGTTTTTACATTGCTCCGGTAGGCATCTGAAAGACACCACAAAAGTTGTTCTACCTGCTTTCTGGGCTGAGATGGGGAATCGCTGAATTTTGGACTCGGCCGGTGGCAAAATGTTCCACAGACACCCCATGCACAACTCCACCGGGGAAGGTGCCAGGAACGAATTCTTTTGGTAGTTTTTACACTACCTTGGTAGGCAGCTGAAAGGCACAAGAAAAGTTGTTTTACCTGCTTTCTGGGCTGAGATGGGGAATCGCTGAATTTTGGACTCGGCCGGTGACAAAATGTTCCAAACACACCCCATGCACAACTCCACCGGGGAAGGTGCCAGACAGGAGTTCTCCTGGTAGTTTTTACACTACCTTGGTAGGCATCTGAAAGACACCACAAAAGTTGTTCTACCTGCTTTGTGGGCTGAGATGGGGAATCGCTGAATTTTGGACTCGGCCGGTGACAAAATGTTCCAAACACACCCCATGCACAACTCCACCGGGGAAGGTGCCAGACAGGAGTTCTCCTGGTAGTTTTTACACTACCTTGGTAGGCATTTGAAAGGCACCACAAAAGTTGTTCTACCTGCTTTCTGGGCTGAGATGGGGAAACGCTGAATTTTGGAGTCGGCTGGTGACAAAATGTTCCAAACACACCCCATGCACAACTCCACCACGGAAGGTGCCAGACAGGAGTTCTCCTGGTAGTTTTTACACTACCTTGGTAGGCACCTGAAAGGCACCACAAAAGTTGTTCTTCCTGCTTTCTGGGCTGAGATGGGGAACCGCTGAATTTTGGACTCGGCCGGTGACAAAATGTTCCAAACACACCCCATGCACAACTCCACCGGGGAAGGTGCCAGACAGGAGTTCTCCTGGTAGTTTTTACACTACCTTGGTAGGCATCTGAAAGACACCACAAAAGTTGTTCTACCTGCTTTCTGGGCTGAGATGGGGAACCGCTGAATTTTGGAGTCGGCTGGTGACAAAATGTTCCAAACACACCCCATGCACAACTCCACCGGGGAAGGTGCCAGACAGGAGTTCTCTTGGTAGTTTTTACACTACCTTGGTAGGCAGCTGAAAGGCACCACAAAAGTTGTTCTACCTGCTTTCTGGGCTGAGATGGGGAACCGCTAAATTTTGGACTCGGCTGGTGACAAAATGTTCCAAACACACCCCATGCACAACTCCACAGGGGAAGGTGCCAGACAGGAGTTCTCCTGGTAGTTTTTACATTGCTCCGGTAGGCATCTGAAAGACACCACAAAAGTTGTTCTACCTGCTTTCTGGGCTGAGATGGGGAACCGCTGAATTTTGGACTCGGCCGGTGACAAAATGTTCCAAACACACCCCATGCACAACTCCACCGGGGAAGGTGCCAGACAGGAGTTCTCCTGGTAGTTTTTACACTACCTTGGTAGGCATCTAAAAGGCACCACAAAAGTTGTTCTACCTGCTTTCTGGGCTGAGATGGGGAAACGCTGAATTTTGGAGTCGGCTGGTGACAAAATGTTCCAAACACACCCCATGCACAACTCCACCGGGGAAGGTGCCAGACAGGAGTTCTCTTGGTAGTTTTTACACTACCTTGGTAGGCAGGTGAAAGGCACCACAAAAGTTGTTCTACCTGCTTTCTGGGCTGAGATGGGGAATCGCTGAATTTTGGAGTCGGCTGGTGACAAAATGTTCCACAGACACCCCCTGCACAACTCCACCGGGGAAGGTGCCAGACAGGAGTTCTCCTGGTAGTTTTTACATTGCTCCGGTAGGCATCTGAAAGACACCACAAAAGTTGTTCTACCTGCTTTCTGGGCTGAGATGGGGAATCGCTGAATTTTGGACTCGGCCGGTGGCAAAATGTTCCACAGACACCCCATGCACAACTCCACCGGGGAAGGTGCCAGGAACGAATTCTTTTGGTAGTTTTTACACTACCTTGGTAGGCAGCTGAAAGGCACAAGAAAAGTTGTTTTACCTGCTTTGTGGGCTGAGATGGGGAATCGCTGAATTTTGGACTCGGCCGGTGACAAAATGTTCCAAACACACCCCATGCACAACTCCACCGGGGAAGGTGCCAGACAGGAGTTCTCCTGGTAGTTTTTACACTACCTTGGTAGGCATCTGAAAGACACCACAAAAGTTGTTCTACCTGCTTTGTGGGCTGAGATGGGGAATCGCTGAATTTTGGACTCGGCCGGTGACAAAATGTTCCAAACACACCCCATGCACAACTCCACCGGGGAAGGTGCCAGACAAGAGTTCTCCTGGTAGTTTTTACACTACCTTGGTAGGCATCTGAAAGACACCACAAAAGTTGTTCTACCTGCTTTCTGGGCTGAGATGGGGAACCGCTGAATTTTGGAGTCGGCTGGTGACAAAATGTTCCAAACACACCCCATGCACAACTCCACCGGGGAAGGTGCCAGACAGGAGTTCTCTTGGTAGTTTTTACACTACCTTGGTAGGCATCTGAAAGACACCACAAAAGTTGTTCTACCTGCTTTGTGGGCTGAGATGGGGAACCGCTAAATTTTGGACTCGGCTGGTGACAAAATGTTCCAAACACCCCCCCTGCACAACTCCACCACGGAAGGTGCCAGACAGGAGTTCTCCTGGTAGTTTTTACATTGCTCCGGTAGGCATCTGAAAGACACCACAAAAGTTGTTCTACCTGCTTTCTGGGCTGAGATGGGGAATCGCTGAATTTTGGACTCGGCCGGTGACAAAATGTTCCAAACACACCCCATGCACAACTCCACCGGGGAAGGTGCCAGACAGGAGTTCTCCTGGTAGTTTTTACACTACCTTGGTAGGCATCTAAAAGACACCACAAAAGTTGTTCTACCTGCTTTCTGGGCTGAGATGGGGAAACGCTGAATTTTGGAGTCGGCTGGTGACAAAATGTTCCAAACACACCCCATGCACAACTCCACCGGGGAAGGTGCCAGACAGGAGTTCTCTTGGTAGTTTTTACACTACCTTGGTAGGCAGGTGAAAGGCACCACAAAAGTTGTTCTACCTGCTTTGTGGGCTGAGATGGGGAACCGCTGAATTTTGGAGTCGGCTGGTGACAAAATGTTCCAAACACACCCCATGCACAACTCCACCAGGGAAGGTGCCAGACAGGAGTTCTCCTGGTAGTTTTTACATTGCTCCGGTAGGCATCTGAAAGACACCACAAAGTTGTTCTACCTGCTTTCTGGGCTGACATGGGGAATCGCTGAATTTTGGAGTCGGCTGCTGACAAAATGTTCCAAACACACCCCATGCACAACTCCACCGGGGAAGGTGCCAGGAACGAATTCTGTTGGTAGTTTTTACACTACCTTGGTAGGCAGCTGAAAGGCACCACAAAAGTTGTTCTACCTGCTTTCTGGGCTGAGATGGGGAACCGCTGAATTTTGGAGTCGGCCGGTGACAAAATGTTCCAAACACACCCCATGCACAACTGCACCGGGGAAGGTGCCATACAGGAGTTCTCTTAGTAGTTTTTACACTACCTTGGTAGGCACCTGAAAGGCACCACAAAAGTTGTTCTACCTGCTTTCTGGGCTGAGATGGGGAACCGCTGAATTTTGGAGTCGGCTGGTGACAAAATGTTCCAAACACACCCCATGCACAACTCCACCGGGGAAGGTGCCAGACAGGAGTTCTCCTGGTAGTTTTTACATTGCTCCGGTAGGCATCTGAAAGACACCACAAAAGTTGTTCTACCTGCTTTCTGGGCTGAGATGGGGAATCGCTGAATTTTGGAGTCGGCTGGTGACAAAATGTTCCAAACACACCCCATGCACAACTCCACCGGGGAAGGTGCCAGACAGGAGTTCTCTTGGTAGTTTTTACACTACCTTGGTAGGCAGCTGAAAGGCACCACAAAAGTTGTTCTACCTGCTTTCTGGGCTGAGATGGGGAACCGCTGAATTTTGGACTCGGCTGGTGACAAAATGTTCCAAACACACCCCATGCACAACTCCACCGGGGAAGGTGCCAGACAGGAGTTCTCCTGGTAGTTTTTACACTACCTTGGTAGGCATCTGAAAGACACCACAAAAGTTGTTCTACCTGCTTTGTGGGCTGAGATGGGGAATCGCTGAATTTTGGACTCGGCCGGTGACAAAATGTTCCAAACACACCCCATGCACAACTGCACCGGGGAAGGTGCCAGACAGGAGTTCTCTTGGTAGTTTTTACACTACCTTGGTAGGCAGCTGAAAGGCACCACAAAAGTTGTTCTACCTGCTTTCTGGGCTGAGATGGGGGAACCGCTGAATTTTGGAGTCGGCTGGTGACAAAATGTTCCAAAGACACCCCATGCACAACTCCACCACGGAAGGTGCCAGACAGGAGTTCTCCTGGTAGTTTTTACACTACCTTGGTAGGCACCTGAAAGGCACCACAAAAGTTGTTCTTCCTGCTTTCTGGGCTGAGATGGGGAACCGCTGAATTTTGGACTCGGCCGGTGACAAAATGTTCCAAACACACCCCATGCACAACTCCACCGGGGAAGGTGCCAGACAGGAGTTCTCCTGGTAGTTTTTACATTGCTCCGGTAGGCATCTGAAAGACACCACAAAAGTTGTTCTACCTGCTTTCTGGGCTGAGATGGGGAATCGCTGAATTTTGGAGTCGGCCGGTGACAAAATGTTCCAAACACACCCCATGCACAACTCCACCGGGGAAGGTGCCAGACAGGAGTTCTCTTGGTAGTTTTTACACTACCTTGGTAGGCATCTGAAAGACACCACGAAAGTTGTTCTACCTGCTTTCTGGGCTGAGATGGGGAACCGCTGAATTTTGGAGTCGGCTGGTGACAAAATGTTCCAAAGACACCCCATGCACAACTCCACCGGGGAAGGTGCCAGACAGGAGTTCTCCTGGTAGTTTTTACACTACCTTGGTAGGCATCTGAAAGACACCACAAAAGTTGTTCTACCTGCTTTCTGGGCTGAGATGGGGAATCGCTGAATTTTGGACTCGGCCGGTGACAAAATGTTCCAAACACACCCCATGCACAACTCCACCGGGGAAGGTGCCAGACAGGAGTTCTCCTGGTAGTTTTTACACTACCTTGGTAGGCATTTGAAAGGCACCACAAAAGTTGTTCTACCTGCTTTCTGGGCTGAGATGGGGAAACGCTGAATTTTGGAGTCGGCTGGTGACAAAATGTTCCAAACACACCCCATGCACAACTCCACCGGGGAAGGTGCCAGACAGGAGTTCTCTTGGTAGTTTTTACACTACCTTGGTAGGCAGCTGAAAGGCACCACAAAAGTTGTTCTACCTGCTTTGTGGGCTGAGATGGGGAACCGCTGAATTTTGGAGTCGGCTGGTGACAAAATGTTCCAAACACACCCCATGCACAACTCCACCAGGGAAGGTGCCAGACAGGAGTTCTCCTGGTAGTTTTTACACTACCTTGGTAGGCATCTGAAAGACACCACAAAGTTGTTCTACCTGCTTTCTGGGCTGACATGGGGAATCGCTGAATTTTGGAGTCGGCTGCTGACAAAATGTTCCAAACACACCCCATGCACAACTCCACCGGGGAAGGTGCCAGGAACGAATTCTGTTGGTAGTTTTTACACTACCTTGGTAGGCAGCTGAAAGGCACAAGAAAAGAAGTTGTACCTGCTTTGTGGGCTGAGATGGGGAACCGCTGAATTTTGGAGTCGGCCGGTGACAAAATGTTCCAAAGACACCCCATGCACAACTGCACCGGGGAAGGTGCCAGACAGGAGCTCTCTTAGTAGTTTTTACACTACCTTGGTAGGCACCTGAAAGGCACCACAAAAGTTGTTCTACCTGCTTTCTGGGCTGAGATGGGGAACCGCTGAATTTTGGAGTCGGCTGGTGACAAAATGTTCCAAACACACCCCATGCACAACTCCACCGGGGAAGGTGCCAGACAGGAGTTCTCCTGGTAGTTTTTACATTGCTCCGGTAGGCATCTGAAAGACACCACAAAAGTTGTTCTACCTGCTTTCTGGGCTGAGATGGGGAATCGCTGAATTTTGGAGTCGGCTGGTGACAAAATGTTCCACAGACACCCCATGCACAACTCCACCGGGGAAGGTGCCAGACAGGAGTTCTCCTGGTATTTTTTACATTGCTCCGGTAGGCATCTGAAAGACACCACAAAAGTTGTTCTACCTGCTTTCTGGGCTGAGATGGGGAATCGCTGAATTTTGGAGTCGGCCGGTGGCAAAATGTTCCACAGACACCCCATGCACAACTCCACCGGGGAAGGTGCCAGGAACGAATTCTTTTGGTAGTTTTTACACTACCTTGGTAGGCAGCTGAAAGGCACAAGAAAAGTTGTTTTACCTGCTTTGTGGGCTGAGATGGGGAACCGCTGAATTTTGGAGTCGGCTGGTGACAAAATGTTCCAAACACACCCCATGCACAACTCCACCACGGAAGGTGCCAGACAGGAGTTCTCCTGGTAGTTTTTACACTACCTTGGTAGGCACCTGAAAGGCACCACAAAAGTTGTTCTTCCTGCTTTCTGGGCTGAGATGGGGAACCGCTGAATTTTGGACTCGGCCGGTGACAAAATGTTCCAAACACACCCCATGCACAACTCCACCGGGGAAGGTGCCAGACAGGAGTTCTCCTGGTAGTTTTTACACTACCTTGGTAGGCATCTGAAAGACACCACAAAAGTTGTTCTACCTGCTTTCTGGGCTGAGATGGGGAACCGCTGAATTTTGGACTCGGCTGGTGACAAAATGTTCCAAAACACACCCCATGCACAACTCCACCGGGGAAGGTGCCAGACAGGAGTTCTCTTGGTAGTTTTTACACTACCTCGGTAGGCATCTGAAAGACACCACAAAAGTTGTTCTACCTGCTTTGTGGGCTGAGATGGGGAACCGCTAAATTTTGGACTCGGCTGGTGACAAAACGTTCCAAACACCCCCCCTGCACAACTCCACCACGGAAGGTGCCAGACAGGAGTTCTCCTGGTAGTTTTTACATTGCTCCGGTAGGCATCTGAAAGACACCACAAAAGTTGTTCTACCTGCTTTCTGGGCTGAGATGGGGAACCGCTGAATTTTGGACTCGGCCGGTGACAAAATGTTCCAAACACACCCCATGCACAACTCCACCGGGGAAGGTGCCAGACAGGAGTTCTCCTGGTAGTTTTTACACTACCTTGGTAGGCATCTAAAAGACACCACAAAAGTTGTTCTACCTGCTTTCTGGGCTGAGATGGGGAAACGCTGAATTTTGGAGTCGGCTGGTGACAAAATGTTCCAAACACACCCCATGCACAACTCCACCGGGGAAGGTGCCAGACAGGAGTTCTCTTGGTAGTTTTTACACTACCTTGGTAGGCAGCTGAAAGGCACCACAAAAGTTGTTCTACCTGCTTTGTGGGCTGAGATGGGGAACCGCTGAATTTTGGACTCGGCTGGTGACAAAATGTTCCAAACACACCCCATGCACAACTCCACCAGGGAAGGTGCCAGACAGGAGTTCTCCTGGTAGTTTTTACATTGCTCCGGTAGGCATCTGAAAGACACCACAAAGTTGTTCTACCTGCTTTCTGGGCTGACATGGGGAATCGCTGAATTTTGGAGTCGGCTGCTGACAAAATGTTCCAAACACACCCCATGCACAACTCCACCGGGGAAGGTGCCAGGAACGAATTCTGTTGGTAGTTTTTACACTACCTTGGTAGGCAGCTGAAAGGCACAAGAAAAGAAGTTGTACCTGCTTTGTGGGCTGAGATGGGGAACCGCTGAATTTTGGAGTCGGCCGGTGACAAAATGTTCCAAACACACCCCATGCACAACTGCACCGGGGAAGGTGCCAGACAGGAGTTCTCTTAGTAGTTTTTACACTATCTTGGTAGGCACCTGAAAGGCACCACAAAAGTTGTTCTACCTGCTTTCTGGGCTGAGATGGGGAATAGCTGAATTTTGGAGTCGGCTGCTGACAAAATGTTCCAAACACACCCCATGCACAACTCCACCGGGGAAGGTGCCGGGAACGAATTCTGTTGGTAGTTTTTACACTACCTTGGTAGGCAGCTGAAAGGCACAAGAAAAGAAGTTGTACCTGCTTTGTGGGCTGAGATGGGGAACCGCTGAATTTTGGAGTCGGCCGGTGACAAAATGTTCCAAACACACCCCATGCACAACTGCACCGGGGAAGGTGCCAGACAGGAGTTCTCTTAGTAGTTTTTACACTACCTTGGTAGGCACCTGAAAGGCACCACAAAAGTTGTTCTACCTGCTTTCTTGGCTGAGATGGGGAACCGCTGAATTTTGGAGTCGGCTGGTGACAAAATGTTCCAAACACACCCCATGCACAACTCCACCGGGGAAGGTGCCAGACAGGAGTTCTCCTGGTAGTTTTTACATTGCTCCGGTAGGCATCTGAAAGACACCACAAAAGTTGTTCTACCTGCTTTCTGGGCTGAGATGGGGAATCACTGAATTTTGGAGTCGGCTGGTGACAAAATGTTCCACAGACACCCCATGCACAACTCCACCGGGGAAGGTGCCAGACAGGAGTTCTCCTGGTAGTTTTTACATTGCTCCGGTAGGCATCTGAAAGACACCACAAAAGTTGTTCTACCTGCTTTCTGGGCTTAGATGGGGAATCGCTGAATTTTGGACTCGGCCGGTGGCAAAATGTTCCACAGACACCCCATGCACAACTCCACCGGGGAAGGTGCCAGGAACGAATTCTTTTGGTAGTTTTTACACTACCTTGGTAGGCAGCTGAAAGGCACAAGAAAAGTTGTTTTACCTGCTTTGTGGGCTGAGATGGGGAACCGCTGAATTTTGGACTCGGCTGGTGACAAAATGTTCCAAACACACCCCATGCACAACTCCACCGGGGAAGGTGCCAGACAGGAGTTCTCCTGGTAGTTTTTACACTACCTTGGTAGGCATCTAAAAGACACCACAAAAGTTGTTCTACCTGCTTTCTGGGCTGAGATGGGGAAACGCTGAATTTTGGAGTCGGCTGGTGACAAAATGTTCCAAACACACCCCATGCACAACTCCACCGGGGAAGGTGCCAGACAGGAGTTCTCTTGGTAGTTTTTACACTACCTTGGTAGGCAGCTGAAAGGCACCACAAAAGTTGTTCTACCTGCTTTGTGGGCTGAGATGGGGAACCGCTGAATTTTGGAGTCGGCTGGTGACAAAATGTTCCAAACACACCCCATGCACAACTCCACCAGGGAAGGTGCCAGACAGGAGTTCTCCTGGTAGTTTTTACATTGCTCCGGTAGGCATCTGAAAGACACCACAAAGTTGTTCTACCTGCTTTCTGGGCTGACATGGGGAATCGCTGAATTTTGGAGTCGGCTGCTGACAAAATGTTCCAAACACACCCCATGCACAACTCCACCGGGGAAGGTGCCAGGAACGAATTCTGTTGGTAGTTTTTACACTACCTTGGTAGGCAGCTGAAAGGCACCACAAAAGTTGTTCTACCTGCTTTGTGGGCTGAGATGGGGAACCGCTGAATTTTGGAGTCGGCCGGTGACAAAATGTTCCAAACACACCCCATGCACAACTGCACCGGGGAAGGTGCCAGACAGGAGTTCTCTTAGTAGTTTTTACACTACCTTGGTAGGCACCTGAAAGGCACCACAAAAGTTGTTCTACCTGCTTTCTGGGCTGAGATGGGGAACCGCTGAATTTTGGAGTCGGCTGGTGACAAAATGTTCCAAACACACCCCATGCACAACTCCACCGGGGAAGGTGCCAGACAGGAGTTCTCCTGGTAGTTTTTACATTGCTCCGGTAGGCATCTGAAAGACACCACAAAAGTTGTTCTACCTGCTTTGTGGGCTGAGATGGGGAATCGCTGAATTTTGGACTCGGCCGGTGACAAAATGTTCCAAACACACCCCATGCACAACTCCACCGGGGAAGGTGCCAGACAGGAGTTCTCTTGGTAGTTTTTACACTACCTTGGTAGGCATCTAAAAGACACCACAAAAGTTGTTCTACCTGCTTTCTGGGCTTAGATGGGGAACCGCTGAATTTTGGAGTCGGCTGGTGACAAAATGTTCCAAACACACCCCATGCACAACTCCACCGGGGAAGGTGCCAGACAGGAGTTGTCTTGGTAGTTTTTACACTACCTTGGTAGGCAGCTGAAAGACACCACAAAAGTTGTTCTACCTGCTTTGTGGGCTGAGATGGGGAAACGCTGAATTTTGGACTCGGCTGCTGACAAAATGTTCCACAGACACCCCATGCACAACTCCACCGGGGAAGGTGCCAGGAACGAATTCTGTTGATAGTTTTTACACTACCTTGGTAGGCAGCTGAAAGGCACAAGAAAAGAAGTTGTACCTGCTTTGTGGGCTGAGATGGGGAACCGCTGAATTTTGGACTCGGCCGGTGACAAAATGTTCCAAACACACCCCATGCACAACTCCACCACGGAATGTGCCAGACAGGAGTTCTCTTAGTAGTTTTTACACTACCTTGGTAGACATCTGAAAGACACCACAAAAGTTGTTCTACCTGCTTTCTGGGCTGAGATGGGGAACAGATGAATTTTGGAGTCGGCTGGTGACAAAATGTTCCAAACACACCCCATGCACAACTCCACCGGGGAAGGTGCCAGACAGGAGTTCTCCTGGTAGTTTTTACACTACCTTGGTAGGCATCTGAAAGACACCACAAATGTTGTTCTACCTGCTTTCTGGGCTGAGATGGGGAACCGCTGAATTTTGGACTCGGCTGGTGACAAAATGTTCCAAACACACCCCATGCACAACTCCACCGGGGAAGGTGCCAGACAGGAGTTCTCCTGGTAGTTTTTACATTGCTCCGGTAGGCATCTGAAAGACACCACAAAAGTTGTTCTACCTGCTTTCTGGGCTGAGATGGGGAATCGCTGAATTTTGGAGTCGGCCGGTGGCAAAATGTTCCACAGACACCCCATGCACAACTCCACCGGGGAAGGTGCCAGACAGGAGTTCTCCTGGTAATTTTTACATTGCTCCGGTAGGCATCTGAAAGACACCACAAAAGTTGTTCTACCTGCTTTCTGGGCTGAGATGGGGAATCGCTGAATTTTGGAGTCGGCCGGTGGCAAAATATTCCACAGACACCCCATGCACAACTCCACCGGGGAAGGTGCCAGGAACGAATTCTGTTGGTAGTTTTTACACTACCTTGGTAGGCAGCTGAAAGGCACCACAAAAGTTGTTCTACCTGCTTTCTGGGCTGAGATGGGGAACCGCTGAATTTTGGAGTCGGCTGGTGGCAAAATGTTCCAAACACACCCCCTGCACAACTCCACCGGGGAAGGTGCCAGACAGGAGTTCTCCTGGTAGTTTTTACATTGCTCCGGTAGGCATCTGAAAGATACCACAAAAGATGTTCTACCTGCTTTCTGGGCTGAGATGGGGAACCGCTGAATTTTGGAGTCGGCCGTTGACAAAATGTTCCACAGACACCCCATGCACAACTCCACCGGGGAAGGTGCCAGACAGGAGTTCTCCTGGTAATTTTTACACTACCTTGGTAGGCATCTGAAAGACACCACAAAAGTTGTTCTACCTGCTTTCTGGGCTGAGATGGGGAAACGCTGAATTTTGGAGTCGGCTGGTGACAAAATGTTCCAAACACACCCCATGCACAACTCCACCGGGGAAGGTGCCAGACAGGAGTTCTCTTGGTAGTTTTTACACTACCTTGGTAGGCAGGTGAAAGGCACCACAAAAGTTGTTCTACCTGCTTTGTGGGCTGAGATGGGGAACCGCTGAATTTTGGAGTCGGCTGGTGACAAAATGTTCCAAACACACCCCATGCACAACTCCACCAGGGAAGGTGCCAGACAGGAGTTCTCCTGGTAGTTTTTACATTGCTCCGGTAGGCATCTGAAAGACACCACAAAGTTGTTCTACCTGCTTTCTGGGCTGACATGGGGAATCGCTGAATTTTGGAGTCGGCTGCTGACAAAATGTTCCAAACACACCCCATGCACAACTCCACCGGGGAAGGTGCCAGGAACGAATTCTGTTGGTAGTTTTTACACTACCTTGGTAGGCAGCTGAAAGGCACCACAAAAGTTGTTCTACCTGCTTTCTGGGCTGAGATGGGGAACCGCTGAATTTTGGAGTCGGCCGGTGACAAAATGTTCCAAACACACCCCATGCACAACTGCACCGGGGAAGGTGCCAGACAGGAGTTCTCTTAGTAGTTTTTACACTACCTTGGTAGGCACCTGAAAGGCACCACAAAAGTTGTTCTACCTGCTTTCTGGGCTGAGATGGGGAACCGCTGAATTTTGGAGTCGGCTGGTGACAAAATGTTCCAAACACACCCCATGCACAACTCCACCGGGGAAGGTGCCAGACAGGAGTTCTCCTGGTAGTTTTTACATTGCTCCGGTAGGCATCTGAAAGACACCACAAAAGTTGTTCTACCTGCTTTGTGGGCTGAGATGGGGAATCGCTGAATTTTGGACTCGGCCGGTGACAAAATGTTCCAAACACACCCCATGCACAACTCCACCGGGGAAGGTGCCAGACAGGAGTTCTCTTGGTAGTTTTTACACTACCTTGGTAGGCATCTAAAAGACACCACAAAAGTTGTTCTACCTGCTTTCTGGGCTGAGATGGGGAACCGCTGAATTTTGGAGTCGGCTGGTGACAAAATGTTCCAAACACACCCCATGCACAACTCCACCGGGGAAGGTGCCAGACAGGAGTTGTCTTGGTAGTTTTTACACTACCTTGGTAGGCAGCTGAAAGACACCACAAAAGTTGTTCTACCTGCTTTGTGGGCTGAGATGGGGAACCGCTGAATTTTGGACTCGGCCGGTGACAAAATGTTCCAAACACACCCCATGCAAAACTCCACCGGGGAAGGTGCCAGACAGGAGTTCTCCTGGTAGTTTTTACATTGCTCCGGTAGGCATCTGAAAGACACCACAAAGTTGTTCTACCTGCTTTCTGGGCTGAGATGGGGAATCGCTGAATTTTGGAGTCGGCTGGTGACAAAATGTTCCACAGACACCCCATGCACAACTCCACCGGGGAAGGTGCCAGGAACGAATTCTGTTGATAGTTTTTACACTACCTTGGTAGGCAGCTGAAAGGCACAAGAAAAGAAGTTGTACCTGCTTTGTGGGCTGAGATGGGGAACCGCTGAATTTTGGAGTCGGCTGGTGGCAAAATTTTCCAAACACACCCCCTGCACAACTCCACCGGGGAAGGTGCCAGACAGGAGTTCTCCTGGTAGTTTTTACACTACCTTGGTAGGCATCTGAAAGACACCACAAAAGTTGTTCTACCTGCTTTCTGGGCTGAGATGGGGAACCGCTGAATTTTGGACTCGGCTGGTGACAAAATGTTCCAAACACACCCCATGCACAACTCCACCGGGGAAGGTGCCAGACAGGAGTTCTCCTGGTAGTTTTTACACTACCTTGGTAGGCATCTGAAAGACACCACAAAAGTTGTTCTACCTGCTTTCTGGGCTGAGATGGGGAACCGCTGAATTTTGGACTCGGCCGGTGACAAAATGTTCCACAGACACCCCATGCACAACTCCACCGGGGAAGGTGCCAGGAACGAATTCTGTTGGTAGTTTTTACACTACCTTGGTAGGCAGCTGAAAGGCACAAGAAAAGTTGTTGTACCTGCTTTGTGGGCTGAGATGGGGAATCGCTGAATTTTGGAGTCGGCCGTTGACAAAATGTTCCAAACACACCCCATGCACAACTCCACCGGGGAAGGTGCCAGACAGGAGTTCTCTTGGTAGTTTTTACACTACCTTGGTAGGCAGCTGAAAGGCACCACAAAAGTTGTTCTACCTGCTTTCTGGGCTGAGATGGGGAACCGCTGAATTTTGGACTCGGCTGGTGACAAAATGTTCCAAACACACCCCATGCACAACTCCACCGGGGAAGGTGCCAGACAGGAGTTCTCCTGGTAGTTTTTACACTACCTTGGTAGGCATCTGAAAGACACCACAAAAGTTGTTCTACCTGCTTTCTGGGCTGAGATGGGGAACCGCTGAATTTTGGAGTCGGCTGGTGGCAAAATGTTCCAAACACACCCCATGCACAACTCCACCGGGGAAGGTGCCAGACAGGAGTTCTCCTGGTAGTTTTTACACTACCTTGGTAGGCAGCTGAAAGGCACCACAAAAGTTGTTCTACCTGCTTTCTGGGCTGAGATGGGGAACCGCTGAATTTTGGACTCGGCTGGTGACAAAATGTTCCAAACACACCCCCTGCACAACTCCACCACGGAAGGTGCCAGACAGGAGTTCTCCTGGTAGTTTTTACATTGCTCCGGTAGGCATCTGAAAGACACCACAAAAGTTGTTCTACCTGCTTTGTGGGCTGAGATGGGGAATCGCTGAATTTTGGACTCGGCCGGTGACAAAATGTTCCAAACACACCCCATGCACAACTCCACCGGGGAAGGTGCCAGACAGGAGTTCTCTTGGTAGTTTTTACACTACCTTGGTAGGCATCTAAAAGACACCACAAAAGTTGTTCTACCTGCTTTCTGGGCTTAGATGGGGAACCGCTGAATTTTGGAGTCGGCTGGTGACAAAATGTTCCAAACACACCCCATGCACAACTCCACCGGGGAAGGTGCCAGACAGGAGTTGTCTTGGTAGTTTTTACACTACCTTGGTAGGCAGCTGAAAGGCACCACAAAAGTTGTTCTACCTGCTTTGTGGGCTGAGATGGGGAACCGCTGAATTTTGGACTCGGCCGGTGACAAAATGTTCCAAACACACCCCATGCAAAACTCCACCGGGGAAGGTGCCAGACAGGAGTTCTCCTGGTAGTTTT
The DNA here is from genome assembly GCF_023638135.1 of Falco biarmicus. Classification (NCBI taxonomy): domain Eukaryota; kingdom Metazoa; phylum Chordata; class Aves; order Falconiformes; family Falconidae; genus Falco; species Falco biarmicus. Next base: position 67,228 of record NW_026611822.1, read on the forward strand.
TACATTGCTCCGGTAGGCATCTGAAAGACACCACAAAGTTGTTCTACCTGCTTTCTGGGCTGAGATGGGGAATCGCTGAATTTTGGAGTCGGCTGCTGACAAAATGTTCCACAGACACCCCATGCACAACTCCACCGGGGAAGGTGCCAGGAACGAATTCTGTTGATAGTTTTTACACTACCTTGGTAGGCAGCTGAAAGGCACAAGAAAAGAAGTTGTACCTGCTTTGTGGGCTGAGATGGGGAACCGCTGAATTTTGGACTCGGCCGGTGACAAAATGTTCCAAACACACCCCTTGCACAACTCCACCACGGAATGTGCCAGACAGGAGTTCTCTTAGTAGTTTTTACACTACCTTGGTAGACATCTGAAAGACACCACAAAAGTTGTTCTACCTGCTTTCTGGGCTGAGATGGGGACAGATGAATTTTGGAGTCGGCTGGTGACAAAATGTTCCAAACACACCCCATGCACAACTCCACCGGGGAAGGTGCCAGACAGGAGTTCTCCTGGTAGTTTTTACACTACCTTGGTAGGCATCTGAAAGACACCACAAATGTTGTTCTACCTGCTTTCTGGGCTGAGATGGGGAACCGCTGAATTTTGGAGTCGGCTGGTGACAAAATGTTCCAAACACACCCCATGCACAACTCCACCGGGGAAGGTGCCAGACAGGAGTTCTCCTGGTAGTTTTTACATTGCTCCGGTAGGCATCTGAAAGACACCACAAAAGTTGTTCTACCTGCTTTCTGGGCTGAGATGGGGAATTGCTGAATTTTGGAGTCGGCCGGTGGCAAAATGTTCCACAGACACCCCATGCACAACTCCACCGGGGAAGGTGCCAGACAGGAGTTCTCCTGGTAGTTTTTACATTGCTCCGGTAGGCATCTGAAAGACACCACAAAAGTTGTTCTACCTGCTTTCTGGGCTGAGATGGGGAATCGCTGAATTTTGGAGTCGGCCGGTGGCAAAATGTTCCACAGACACCCCATGCACAACTCCACCGGGGAAGGTGCCAGGAACGAATTCTTTTGGTAGTTTTTACACTACCTTGGTAGGCAGCTGAAAGGCACAAGAAAAGTTGTTGTACCTGCTTTGTGGGCTGAGATGGGGAACCGCTGAATTTTGGAGTCGGCTGGTGACAAAATGTTCCAAACACACCCCATGCACAACTCCACCACGGAAGGTGCCAGACAGGAGTTCTCCTGGTAGTTTTTACACTACCTTGGTAGGCAGCTGAAAGGCACCACAAAAGTTGTTCTACCTGCTTTCTGGGCTGAGATGGGGAACCGCTGAATTTTGGACTCGGCCGGTGACAAAATGTTCCAAACACACCCCATGCACAACTCCACCGGGGAAGGTGCCAGGCAGGAGTTCTCCTGGTAGTTTTTACACTACCTTGGTAGGCATCTGAAAGACACCACAAAAGTTGTTCTACCTGCTTTCTGGGCTGAGATGGGGAACCGCTGAATTTTGGACTCGGCTGGTGACAAAATGTTCCAAACACACCCCATGCACAACTCCACCGGGGAAGGTGCCAGACAGGAGTTCTCCTGGTAGTTTTTACATTGCTCCGGTAGGCATCTGAAAGACACCACAAAAGTTGTTCTACCTGCTTTCTGGGCTGAGATGGGGAATCGCTGAATTTTGGAGTCGGCCGGTGGCAAAATGTTCCAAACACACCCCATGCACAACTCCACCGGGGAAGGTGCCAGACAGGAGTTCTCCTGGTAGTTTTTACATTGCTCCGGTAGGCATCTGAAAGACACCACAAAAGTTGTTCTACCTGCTTTCTGGGCTGAGATGGGGAATCGCTGAATTTTGGAGTCGGCCGGTGGCAAAATGTTCCACAGACACCCCATGCACAACTCCACCGGGGAAGGTGCCAGGAACGAATTCTGTTGGTAGTTTTTACACTACCTTGGTAGGCAGCTGAAAGGCACCACAAAAGTTGTTCTACCTGCTTTCTGGGCTGAGATGGGGAACCGCTGAATTTTGGAGTCGGCTGGTGGCAAAATGTTCCAAACACACCCCCTGCACAACTCCACCGGGGAAGGTGCCAGACAGGAGTTCTCCTGGTAGTTTTTACATTGCTCCGGTAGGCATCTGAAAGATACCACAAAAGATGTTCTACCTGCTTTCTGGGCTGAGATGGGGAACCGCTGAATTTTGGAGTCGGCCGTTGACAAAATGTTCCACAGACACCCCATGCACAACTCCACCGGGGAAGGTGCCAGACAGGAGTTCTCCTGGTAATTTTTACACTACCTTGGTAGGCATCTGAAAGACACCACAAAAGTTGTTCTACCTGCTTTCTGGGCTGAGATGGGGAACCGCTGAATTTTGGACTCGGCTGGTGACAAAATGTTCCAAACACACCCCATGCACAACTCCACCGGGGAAGGTGCCAGACAGGAGTTCTCCTGGTAGTTTTTACACTACCTTGGTAGGCAGCTGAAAGGCACCACAAAAGTTGTTCTACCTGCTTTGTGGGCTGAGATGGGGAACCGCTGAATTTTGGACTCGGCCGGTGACAAAATGTTCCAAACACACCCCATGCAAAACTCCACCGGGGAAGGTGCCAGACAGGAGTTCTCCTGGTAGTTTTTACATTGCTCCGGTAGGCATCTGAAAGACACCACAAAGTTGTTCTACCTGCTTTCTGGGCTGAGATGGGGAATCGCTGAATTTTGGAGTCGGCTGCTGACAAAATGTTCCACAGACACCCCATGCACAACTCCACCGGGGAAGGTGCCAGGAACGAATTCTGTTGATAGTTTTTACACTACCTTGGTAGGCAGCTGAAAGGCACAAGAAAAGAAGTTGTACCTGCTTTGTGGGCTGAGATGGGGAACCGCTGAATTTTGGACTCGGCCGGTGACAAAATGTTCCAAACACACCCCTTGCACAACTCCACCACGGAATGTGCCAGACAGGAGTTCTCTTAGTAGTTTTTACACTACCTTGGTAGACATCTGAAAGACACCACAAAAGTTGTTCTACCTGCTTTCTGGGCTGAGATGGGGAACAGATGAATTTTGGAGTCGGCTGGTGACAAAATGTTCCAAACACACCCCATGCACAACTCCACCGGGGAAGGTGCCAGACAGGAGTTCTCCTGGTAGTTTTTACACTACCTTGGTAGGCATCTGAAAGACACCACAAATGTTGTTCTACCTGCTTTCTGGGCTGAGATGGGGAACCGCTGAATTTTGGAGTCGGCTGGTGACAAAATGTTCCAAACACACCCCATGCACAACTCCACCGGGGAAGGTGCCAGACAGGAGTTCTCCTGGTAGTTTTTACATTGCTCCGGTAGGCATCTGAAAGACACCACAAAAGTTGTTCTACCTGCTTTCTGGGCTGAGATGGGGAATTGCTGAATTTTGGAGTCGGCCGGTGGCAAAATGTTCCACAGACACCCCATGCACAACTCCACCGGGGAAGGTGCCAGACAGGAGTTCTCCTGGTAGTTTTTACATTGCTCCGGTAGGCATCTGAAAGACACCACAAAAGTTGTTCTACCTGCTTTCTGGGCTGAGATGGGGAATCGCTGAATTTTGGAGTCGGCCGGTGGCAAAATGTTCCACAGACACCCCATGCACAACTCCACCGGGGAAGGTGCCAGGAACGAATTCTTTTGGTAGTTTTTACACTACCTTGGTAGGCAGCTGAAAGGCACAAGAAAAGTTGTTGTACCTGCTTTGTGGGCTGAGATGGGGAACCGCTGAATTTTGGAGTCGGCTGGTGACAAAATGTTCCAAACACACCCCATGCACAACTCCACCACGGAAGGTGCCAGACAGGAGTTCTCCTGGTAGTTTTTACACTACCTTGGTAGGCAGCTGAAAGGCACCACAAAAGTTGTTCTACCTGCTTTCTGGGCTGAGATGGGGAACCGCTGAATTTTGGACTCGGCCGGTGACAAAATGTTCCAAACACACCCCATGCACAACTCCACCGGGGAAGGTGCCAGGCAGGAGTTCTCCTGGTAGTTTTTACACTACCTTGGTAGGCATCTGAAAGACACCACAAAAGTTGTTCTACCTGCTTTCTGGGCTGAGATGGGGAACCGCTGAATTTTGGACTCGGCTGGTGACAAAATGTTCCAAACACACCCCATGCACAACTCCACCGGGGAAGGTGCCAGACAGGAGTTCTCCTGGTAGTTTTTACACTACCTTGGTAGGCATCTGAAAGGCACCACAAAAGTTGTTCTACCTGCTTTCTGGGCTGAGATGGGGAAACGCTGAATTTTGGACTCGGCCGGTGACAAAATGTTCCAAACACACCCCATGCACAACTCCACCGGGGAAGGTGCCAGACAGGAGTTCTCTTGGTAGTTTTTACACTACCTTGGTAGGCATCTGAAAGACACCACAAAAGTTGTTCTACCTGCTTTGTGGGCTGAGATGGGGAATCGCTGAGTTTTGGACAAGGCCGGTGACAAAATGTTCCAAACACACCCCATGCAAAACTCCACCGAGGAAGGTACCAGACAGGAGTTCTCCTGGTAGTTTTTACATTGCTCCGGTAGGCATCTGAAAGACACCACAAAAGTTGTTCTACCTGCTTTCTGGGCTGAGATGGGGAATCGCTGAATTTTGGAGTCGGCCGGTGACAAAATGTTCCAAACACACCCCATGCACAACTCCACCGGGGAAGGTGCCAGACAGGAGTTCTCTTGGTAGTTTTTACACTACCTTGGTAGGCAGCTGAAAGGCACCACAAAAGTTGTTCTACCTGCTTTCTGGGCTGAGATGGGGAACCGCTGAATTTTGGAGTCGGCTGGTGACAAAATGTTCCAAACACACCCCATGCACAACTCCACCGGGGAAGGTGCCAGACAGGAGTTCTCCTGGTAGTTTTTACACTACCTTGGTAGGCATCTGAAAGACACGACAAAAGTTGTTCTACCTGCTTTCTGGGCTGAGATGGGGAACCGCTGAATTTTGGACTCGGCCGGTGACAAAATGTTCCAAACACACCCCATGCACAACTCCACCGGGGAAGGTGCCAGACAGGAGTTCTCCTGGTAGTTTTTACACTACCTTGGTAGGCAGCTGAAAGACACCACAAAAGTTGTTCTACCTGCTTTCTGGGCTGAGATGGGGAATCGCTGAATTTTGGAGTCGGCCGGTGACAAAATGTTCCAAACACACCCCATGCACAACTCCACCGGGGAAGGTGCCAGACAGGAGTTCTCTTGGTAGTTTTTACACTACCTTGGTAGGCATCTGAAAGACACCACAAAAGTTGTTCTACCTGCTTTCTGGGCTGAGATGGGGAACCGCTGAATTTTGGACTCGGCCGGTGACAAAATGTTCCAAACACACCCCATGCACAACTCCACCGGGGAAGGTGCCAGACAGGAGTTCTCTTGGTAGTTTTTACACTACCTTGGTAGGCATCTAAAAGACACCACAAAAGTTGTTCTACCTGCTTTCTGGGCTGAGATGGGGAACCGCTGAATTTTGGACTCGGCTGGTGACAAAATGTTCCAAACACACCCCATGCACAACTCCACCGGGGAAGGTGCCAGGCAGGAGTTCTCGTGGTAGTTTTTACACTACCTTGGTAGGCATCTGAAAGACACCACAAAAGTTGTTCTACCTGCTTTCTGGGCTGAGATGGGGAACCGCTGAATTTTGGAGTCGGCTGGTGGCAAAATGTTCCAAACACACCCCATGCACAACTCCACCGGGGAAGGTGCCAGGCAGGAGTTCTCCTGGTAGTTTTTACATTGCTCCGGTAGGCATCTGAAAGACACCACAAAAGTTGTTCTACCTGCTTTCTGGGCTGAGATGGGGAACCGCTGAATTTTGGAGTCGGCCGTTGACAAAATGTTCCAAACACACCCCATGCACAACTCCACCGGGGAAGGTGCCAGACAGGAGTTCTCTTGGTAGTTTTTACACTACCTTGGTAGGCATCTAAAAGACACCACAAAAGTTGTTCTACCTGCTTTGTGGGCTGAGATGGGGAATCGCTGAGTTTTGGACAAGGCCGGTGACAAAATGTTCCAAACACACCCCATGCACAACTCCACCGGGGAAGGTGACAGACAGGAGTTCTCTTGGTAGTTTTTACACTACCTTGGTAGGCAGCTGAAAGGCACCACAAAAGTTGTTCTACCTGCTTTCTGGGCTGAGATGGGGAACCGCTGAATTTTGGACTCGGCTGGTGACAAAATGTTCCAAACACACCCCATGCACAACTCCACCGGGGAAGGTGCCAGACAGGAGTTCTCCTGGTAGTTTTTACACTACCTTGGTAGGCATCTGAAAGGCAGCACAAAAGTTGTTCTTCCTGCTTTCTGGGCTGAGATGGGGAACCGCTGAATTTTGGACTCGGCCGGTGACAAAATGTTCCAAACACACCCCATGCACAACTCCACCGGGGAAGGTGCCAGACAGGAGTTCTCCTGGTAGTTTTTACACTACCTTGGTAGGCATTTGAAAGGCACCACAAAAGTTGTTCTACCTGCTTTCTGGGCTGAGATGGGGAACCGCTGAATTTTGGACTCGGCTGGTGACAAAATGTTCCAAACACACCCCATGCACAACTCCACCGGGGAAGGTGCCAGGCAGGAGTTCTCCTGGTAGTTTTTACATTGCTCCGGTAGGCATCTGAAAGACACCACAAAAGTTGTTCTACCTGCTTTGTGGGCTGAGATGGGGAACCGCTGAATTTTGGAGTCGGCCGTTGACAAAATGTTCCAAACACACCCCATGCACAACTCCACCGGGGAAGGTGCAAGACAGGAGTTCTCCTGGTAGTTTTTACACTACCTTGGTAGGCATCTGAAAGACACCACAAAAGTTGTTCTACCTGCTTTCTGGGCTGAGATGGGGAACCGCTGAATTTTGGAGTCGGCCGTTGACAAAATGTTCCAAACACACCCCATGCACAACTCCACCGGGGAAGGTGCCAGACAGGAGTTCTCTTGGTAGTTTTTACACTACCTTGGTAGGCATCTGAAAGACACCACAAAAGTTGTTCTACCTGCTTTCTGGGCTGAGATGGGGAATCGCTGAGTTTTGGACAAGGCCGGTGACAAAATGTTCCAAACACACCCCATGCACAACTCCACCGGGGAAGGTGACAGACAGGAGTTCTCTTGGTAGTTTTTACACTACCTTGGTAGGCAGCTGAAAGGCACCACAAAAGTTGTTCTACCTGCTTTGTGGGCTGAGATGGGGAACCGCTGAATTTTGGAGTCGGCCGTTGACAAAATGTTCCAAACACACCCCATGCACAACTCCACCGGGGAAGGTGCAAGACAGGAGTTCTCCTGGTAGTTTTTACACTACCTTGGTAGGCATCTGAAAGACACCACAAAAGTTGTTCTACCTGCTTTCTGGGCTGAGATGGGGAACCGCTGAATTTTGGACTCGGCCGTTGACAAAATGTTCCAAACACACCCCCTGCACAACTCCACCGGGGAAGGTGCCAGACAGGAGTTCTCTTAGTAGTTTTTACACTACCTTGGTAGGCATCTGAAAGACACCACAAAAGTTGTTCTACCTGCTTTGTGGGCTGAGATGGGGAATCGCTGAGTTTTGGACAAGGCCGGTGACAAAATGTTCCAAACACACCCCATGCACAACTCCACCGGGGAAGGTGACAGACAGGAGTTCTCTTGGTAGTTTTTACACTACCTTGGTAGGCAGCTGAAAGGCACCACAAAAGTTGTTCTACCTGCTTTCTGGGCTGAGATGGGGAACCGCTGAATTTTGGACTCGGCCGGTGACAAAATGTTCCAAACACACCCCATGCACAACTCCACCGGGGAAGGTGCCAGACAGGAGTTCTCCTGGTAGTTTTTACATTGCTCCGGTAGGCATCTGAAAGACACCACAAAAGTTGTTCTTCCTGCTTTCTGGGCTGAGATGGGGAACCGCTGAATTTTGGAGTCGGCCGGTGACAAAATGTTCCAAACACACCCCATGCACAACTCCACCGGGGAAGGTGCCAGACAGGAGTTCTCTTGGTAGTTTTTACACTACCTTGGTAGGCAGCTGAAAGGCACCACAAAAGTTGTTCTACCTGCTTTCTGGGCTGAGATGAGGAAACGCTGAATTTTGGACTCGGCCGTTGACAAAATGTTCCAAACACACCCCATGCACAACTCCACCGGGGAAGGTGCCAGACAGGAGTTCTCTTGGTAGTTTTTACACTACCTTGGTAGGCATCTGAAAGACACCACAAAAGTTGTTCTACCTGCTTTCTGGGCTGAGATGGGGAACCGCTGAATTTTGGAGTCGGCCGTTGACAAAATGTTCCAAACACACCCCATGCACAACTCCACCGGGGAAGGTGCCAGACAGGAGTTCTCTTGGTAGTTTTTACACTACCTTGGTAGGCATCTGAAAGACACCACAAAAGTTGTTCTACCTGCTTTGTGGGCTGAGATGGGGAATCGCTGAGTTTTGGACAAGGCCGGTGACAAAATGTTCCAAACACACCCCATGCACAACTCCACCGGGGAAGGTGACAGACAGGAGTTCTCTTGGTAGTTTTTACACTACCTTGGTAGGCAGCTGAAAGGCACCACAAAAGTTGTTCTACCTGCTTTCTGGGCTGAGATGAGGAAACGCTGAATTTTGGACTCGGCCGGTGACAAAATGTTCCAAACACACCCCATGCACAACTCCACCGGGGAAGGTGCCAGACAGGAGTTCTCTTGGTAGTTTTTACACTACCTTGGTAGGCATCTGAAAGACACCACAAAAGTTGTTCTACCTGCTTTGTGGGCTGAGATGGGGAATCGCTGAATTTTGGACTCGGCCGGTGACAAAATGTTCCAAACACACCCCATGCACAACTCCACCGAGGAAGGTACCAGACAGGAGTTCTCCTGGTAGTTTTTACATTGCTCCGGTAGGCATCTGAAAGACACCACAAAAGTTGTTCTACCTGCTTTCTGGGCTGAGATGGGGAATCGCTGAATTTTGGAGTCGGCCGGTGACAAAATGTTCCAAACACACCCCATGCACAACTCCACCGGGGAAGGTGCCAGACAGGAGTTCTCCTGGTAGTTTTTACACTACCTTGGTAGGCAGCTGAAAGACACCACAAAAGTTGTTCTACCTGCTTTCTGGGCTGAGATGGGGAATCGCTGAATTTTGGACTCGGCCGGTGACAAAATGTTCCAAACACACCCCATGCACAACTCCACCACGGAAGGTGCCAGACAGGAGTTCTCCTTGTAGTTTTTACATTGCTCCGGTAGGCATCTGAAAGACACCACAAAAGTTGTTCTACCTGCTTTGTGGGCTGAGATGGGGAACCGCTGAATTTTGGAGTCGGCCGTTGACAAAATGTTCCAAACACACCCCATGCACAACTCCACCGGGGAAGGTGCCAGACAGGAGTTCTCTTGGTAGTTTTTACACTACCTTGGTAGGCATCTGAAAGACACCACAAAAGTTGTTCTACCTGCTTTGTGGGCTGAGATGGGGAATCGCTGAATTTTGGACAAGGCCGGTGACAAAATGTTCCAAACACACCCCATGCACAACTCCACCGGGGAAGGTGACAGACAGGAGTTCTCTTGGTAGTTTTTACACTACCTTGGTAGGCAGCTGAAAGGCACCACAAAAGTTGTTCTACCTGCTTTGTGGGCTGAGATGGGGAACCGCTGAATTTTGGAGTCGGCCGTTGACAAAATGTTCCAAACACACCCCATGCACAACTCCACCGGGGAAGGTGCCAGACAGGAGTTCTCCTGGTAGTTTTTACACTATTTTGGTAGGCATCTGAAAGACACCACAAAAGTTGTTCTACCTGCTTTCTGGGCTGAGATGGGGAACCGCTGAATTTTGGAGTCGGCCGTTGACAAAATGTTCCAAACACACCCCATGCACAACTCCACCGGGGAAGGTGCCAGACAGGAGTTCTCTTGGTAGTTTTTACACTACCTTGGTAGGCATCTGAAAGACACCACAAAAGTTGTTCTACCTGCTTTCTGGGCTGAGATGGGGAATCGCTGAATTTTGGACTCGGCCGGTGACAAAATGTTCCAAACACACCCCATGCACAACTCCACCGGGGAAGGTGCCAGACAGGAGTTCTCTTGGTAGTTTTTACACTACCTTGGTAGGCACCTGAAAGACATCACAAAAGTTGTTCTACCTGCTTTCTGGGCTGAGATGGGGAAACGCTGAATTTTGGAGTCGGCCGGTGACAAAATGTTCCAAACACACCCCATGCACAACTCCACCGGGGAAGGTGCCAGACAGGAGTTCTCCTGGTAGTTTTTACACTACCTTGGTAGGCAGCTGAAAGGCACCACAAAAGTTGTTCTTCCTGCTTTCTGGGCTGAGATGGGGAACCGCTGAATTTTGGAGTCGGCCGGTGACAAAATGTTCCAAACACACCCCATGCACAACTCCACCGGGGAAGGTGCCAGACAGGAGTTCTCTTGGTAGTTTTTACACTACCTTGGTAGGCATCTGAAAGACACCACAAAAGTTGTTCTACCTGCTTTCTGGGCTGAGATGGGGAATCGCTGAATTTTGGAGTCGGCCGGTGACAAAATGTTCCAAACACACCCCATGCACAACTCCACCGGGGAAGGTGCCAGACAGGAGTTCTCCTGGTAGTTTTTACACTACCTTGGTAGGCAGCTGAAAGGCACCACAAAAGTTGTTCTTCCTGCTTTCTGGGCTGAGATGGGGAACCGCTGAATTTTGGAGTCGGCCGGTGACAAAATGTTCCAAACACACCCCATGCACAACTCCACCGGGGAAGGTGCCAGACAGGAGTTCTCTTGGTAGTTTTTACACTACCTTGGTAGGCATCTGAAAGACACCACAAAAGTTGTTCTACCTGCTTTGTGGGCTGAGATGGGGAATCGCTGAATTTTGGACTCGGCCGGTGACAAAATGTTCCAAACACACCCCATGCAAAACTCCACCGGGGAAGGTGCCAGACAGGAGTTCTCCTGGTAGTTTTTACATTGCTCCGGTAGGCAGCTGAAAGACACCACAAAAGTTGTTCTACCTGCTTTGTGGGCTGAGATGGGGAATCGCTGAATTTTGGAGTCGGCCGGTGACAAAATGTTCCAAACACACCCCATGCACAACTCCACCGGGGAAGGTGCCAGACAGGAGTTCTCCTGGTAGTTTTTACACTACCTTGGTAGGCAGCTGAAAGGCACCACAAAAGTTGTTCTTCCTGCTTTCTGGGCTGAGATGGGGAACCGCTGAATTTTGGAGTCGGCCGGTGACAAAATGTTCCAAACACACCCCATGCACAACTCCACCGGGGAAGGTGCCAGACAGGAGTTCTCCTGGTAGTTTTTACACTACCTTGGTAGGCATTTGAAAGGCACCACAAAAGTTGTTCTACCTGCTTTCTGGGCTGAGATGGGGAACCGCTGAATTTTGGACTCGGCTGGTGACAAAATGTTCCAAACACACCCCATGCACAACTCCACCGGGGAAGGTGCCAGACAGGAGTTCTCCTGGTAGTTTTTACATTGCTCCGGTAGGCATCTGAAAGACACCACAAAAGTTGTTCTACCTGCTTTCTGGGCTGAGATGGGGAAACGCTGAATTTTGGAGTCGGCCGGTGACAAAATGTTCCAAACACACCCCATGCACAACTCCACCGGGGAAGGTGCCAGACAGGAGTTCTCCTGGTAGTTTTTACACTACCTTGGTAGGCAGCTGAAAGGCACCACAAAAGTTGTTCTTCCTGCTTTCTGGGCTGAGATGGGGAACCGCTGAATTTTGGAGTCGGCCGGTGAAAAATGTTCCAAACACACCCCATGCACAACTCCACCGGGGAAGGTGCCAGACAGGAGTTCTCTTGGTAGTTTTTACACTACCTTGGTAGGCATCTGAAAGACACCACAAAAGTTGTTCTACCTGCTTTGTGGGCTGAGATGGGGAATCGCTGAATTTTGGACTCGGCCGGTGACAAAATGTTCCAAACACACCCCATGCAAAACTCCACCAGGGAAGGTGCCAGACAGGAGTTCTCTTGGTAGTTTTTACATTGCTCCGGTAGGCATCTGAAAGGCACCACAAAAGTTGTTCTACCTGCTTTCTGGGCTGAGATGGGGAACCGCTGAATTTTGGAGTCGGCCGGTGACAAAATGTTCCAAACACACCCCATGCACAACTCCACCGGGGAAGGTGCCAGACAGGAGTTCTCCTGGTAGTTTTTACACTACCTTGGTAGGCAGCTGAAAGACACCACAAAAGTTGTTCTACCTGCTTTGTGGGCTGAGATGGGGAATCGCTGAATTTTGGACTCGGCCGGTGACAAAATGTTCCAAAGACACCCCATGCACAACTCCATTGGGGAAGGTGCCAGACAGGAGTTCTCCTGGTAGTTTTTACACTACCTTGGTAGGCAGCTGAAAGACACCACAAAAGTTGTTCTACCTGCTTTGTGGGCTGAGATGGGGAATCGCTGAATTTTGGACTCGGCCGGTGACAAAATGTTCCAAAGACACCCCATGCACAACTCCATTGGGGAAGGTGCCAGACAGGAGTTCTCCTGGTAGTTTTTACACTACCTTGGTAGGAATCTGAAAGACACGACAAAAGTTGTTCTACCTGCTTTCTGGGCTGAGATGGGGAACCGCTGAATTTTGGAGTCGGCCGGTGACAAAATGTTCCAAACACACCCCATGCACAACTCCACCGGGGAAGGTGCCAGACAGGAGTTCTCCTGGTAGTTTTTACACTACCTTGGTAGGCATCTGAAAGACACGACAAAAGTTGTTCTACCTGCTTTCTGGGCTGAGATGGGGAACCGCTGAATTTTGGAGTCGGCTGGTGGCAAAATGTTCCAAACACACCCCATGCACAACTCCACCGGGGAAGGTGCCAGGCAGGAGTTCTCCTGGTAGTTTTTACATTGCTCCGGTAGGCAGCTGAAAGACACCACAAAAGTTGTTCTACCTGCTTTCTGGGCTGAGATGGGGAACCGCTGAATTTTGGAGTCGGCCGTTGACAAAATGTTCCAAACACACCCCATGCACAACTCCACCGGGGAAGGTGCAAGACAGGAGTTCTCCTGGTAGTTTTTACACTACCTTGGTAGGCATTTGAAAGGCACCACAAAAGTTGTTCTACCTGCTTTCTGGGCTGAGATGGGGAACCGCTGAATTTTGGAGTCGGCCGTTGACAAAATGTTCCAAACACACCCCATGCACAACTCCACCGGGGAAGGTGCCAGACAGGAGTTCTCTTGGTAGTTTTTACACTACCTTGGTAGGCATCTAAAAGACACCACAAAAGTTGTTCTACCTGCTTTGTGGGCTGAGATGGGGAATCGCTGAGTTTTGGACAAGGCCGGTGACAAAATGTTCCAAACACACCCCATGCACAACTCCACCGGGGAAGGTGACAGACAGGAGTTCTCCTGGTAGTTTTTACACTACCTTGGTAGGCAGCTGAAAGGCACCACAAAAGTTGTTCTACCTGCTTTCTGGGCTGAGATGGGGAATCGCTGAATTTTGGAGTCGGCCGGTGACAAAATGTTCCAAACACACCCCCTGCACAACTCCACCGGGGAAGGTGCCAGACAGGAGTTCTCCTGGTAGTTTTTACACTACCTTGGTAGGCATTTGAAAGGCACCACAAAAGTTGTTCTTCCTGCTTTCTGGGCTGAGATGGGGAACCGCTGAATTTTGGACTCGGCTGGTGACAAAATGTTCCAAACACACCCCATGCACAACTCCACCGGGGAAGGTGCCAGACAGGAGTTCTCCTGGTAGTTTTTACACTACCTTGGTAGGCATCTGAAAGACACGACAAAAGTTGTTCTACCTGCTTTCTGGGCTGAGATGGGGAACCGCTGAATTTTGGAGTCGGCCGGTGACAAAATGTTCCAAACACACCCCATGCACAACTCCACCGGGGAAGGTGCCAGACAGGAGTTCTCTTGGTAGATTTTACACTACCTTGGTAGGCAGCTGAAAGGCACCACAAAAGTTGTTCTACCTGCTTTCTGGGCTGAGATGGGGAATCGCTGAATTTTGGACTCGGCCGGTGACAAAATGTTCCAAAGACACCCCATGCACAACTCCATTGGGGAAGGTGCCAGACAGGAGTTCTCCTGGTAGTTTTTACACTACCTTGGTAGGCATCTGAAAGACACGACAAAAGTTGTTCTACCTGCTTTCTGGGCTGAGATGGGGAACCGCTGAATTTTGGACTCGGCCGGTGACAAAATGTTCCAAACACACCCCATGCACAACTCCACCGGGGAAGGTGCCAGACAGGAGTTCTCCTGGTAGTTTTTACACTACCTTGGTAGGCATCTGAAAGACACGACAAAAGTTGTTCTACCTGCTTTCTGGGCTGAGATGGGGAACCGCTGAATTTTGGAGTCGGCTGGTGGCAAAATATTCCAAACACACCCCATGCACAACTCCACCGGGGAAGGTGCCAGGCAGGAGTTCTCCTGGTAGTTTTTACATTGCTCCGGTAGGCATCTGAAAGACACCACAAAAGTTGTTCTACCTGCTTTCTGGGCTGAGATGGGGAACCGCTGAATTTTGGAGTCGGCCGTTGACAAAATGTTCCAAACACACCCCATGCACAACTCCACCGGGGAAGGTGCAAGACAGGAGTTCTCCTGGTAGTTTTTACACTACCTTGGTAGGCATCTGAAAGACACCACAAAAGTTGTTCTACCTGCTTTCTGGGCTGAGATGGGGAAACGCTGAATTTTGGACTCGGCCGGTGACAAAATGTTCCAAACACACCCCATGCACAACTCCACCGGGGAAGGTGCCAGACAGGAGTTCTCTTGGTAGTTTTTACACTACCTTGGTAGGCATCTAAAAGACACCACAAAAGTTGTTCTACCTGCTTTGTGGGCTGAGATGGGGAATCGCTGAGTTTTGGACAAGGCCGGTGACAAAATGTTCCAAACACACCCCATGCACAACTCCACCGGGGAAGGTGACAGACAGGAGTTCTCTTGGTAGTTTTTACACTACCTTGGTAGGCAGCTGAAAGGCACCACAAAAGTTGTTCTACCTGCTTTCTGGGCTGAGATGGGGAACCGCTGAATTTTGGACTCGGCTGGTGACAAAATGTTCCAAAGACACCCCATGCACAACTCCACCGGGGAAGGTGCCAGACAGGAGTTCTCCTGGTAGTTTTTACACTACCTTGGTAGGCATCTGAAAGACACGACAAAAGTTGTTCTACCTGCTTTCTGGGCTGAGATGGGGAACCGCTGAATTTTGGAGTCGGCCGGTGACAAAATGTTCCAAACACACCCCATGCACAACTCCACCGGGGAAGGTGCCAGACAGGAGTTCTCCTGGTAGTTTTTACACTACCTTGGTAGGCATCTGAAAGACACGACAAAAGTTGTTCTACCTGCTTTCTGGGCTGAGATGGGGAACCGCTGAATTTTGGAGTCGGCTGGTGGCAAAATGTTCCAAACACACCCCATGCACAACTCCACCGGGGAAGGTGCCAGGCAGGAGTTCTCCTGGTAGTTTTTACATTGCTCCGGTAGGCATCTGAAAGACACCACAAAAGTTGTTCTACCTGCTTTCTGGGCTGAGATGGGGAACCGCTGAATTTTGGAGTCGGCCGTTGACAAAATGTTCCAAACACACCCCATGCACAACTCCACCGGGGAAGGTGCAAGACAGGAGTTCTCCTGGTAGTTTTTACACTACCTTGGTAGGCATTTGAAAGGCACCACAAAAGTTGTTCTACCTGCTTTCTGGGCTGAGATGGGGAAACGCTGAATTTTGGACTCGGCCGGTGACAAAATGTTCCAAACACACCCCATGCACAACTCCACCGGGGAAGGTGCCAGACAGGAGTTCTCTTGGTAGTTTTTACACTACCTTGGTAGGCATCTAAAAGACACCACGAAAGTTGTTCTACCTGCTTTGTGGGCTGAGATGGGGAATCGCTGAGTTTTGGACAAGGCCGGTGACAAAATGTTCCAAACACACCCCATGCACAACTCCACCGGGGAAGGTGACAGACAGGAGTTCTCTTGGTAGTTTTTACACTACCTTGGTAGGCACCTGAAAGGCACCACAAAAGTTGTTCTACCTGCTTTCTGGGCTGAGATGGGGAACCGCTGAATTTTGGACTCGGCTGGTGACAAAATGTTCCAAACACACCCCATGCACAACTCCACCGGGGAAGGTGCCAGACAGGAGTTCTCCTGGTAGTTTTTACACTACCTTGGTAGGCATCTGAAAGACACGACAAAAGTTGTTCTACCTGCTTTCTGGGCTGAGATGGGGAACCGCTGAATTTTGGAGTCGGCCGGTGACAAAATGTTCCAAACACACCCCATGCACAACTCCACCGGGGAAGGTGCCAGACAGGAGTTCTCCTGGTAGTTTTTACACTACCTTGGTAGGCATCTGAAAGACACCACAAAAGTTGTTCTACCTGCTTTCTGGGCTGAGATGGGGAACCGCTGAATTTTGGAGTCGGCCGGTGACAAAATGTTCCAAACACACCCCATGCACAACTCCACCGGGGAAGGTGCCAGACAGGAGTTCTCTTGGTAGTTTTTACACTACCTTGGTAGGCATCTGAAAGACACGACAAAAGTTGTTCTACCTGCTTTCTGGGCTGAGATGGGGAACCGCTGAATTTTGGAGTCGGCTGGTGGCAAAATGTTCCAAACACACCCCATGCACAACTCCACCGGGGAAGGTGCCAGGCAGGAGTTCTCCTGGTAGTTTTTACATTGCTCCGGTAGGCATCTGAAAGACACCACAAAAGTTGTTCTACCTGCTTTCTGGGCTGAGATGGGGAACCGCTGAATTTTGGAGTCGGCCGTTGACAAAATGTTCCAAACACACCCCATGCACAACTCCACCGGGGAAGGTGCCAGACAGGAGTTCTCTTGGTAGTTTTTACACTACCTTGGTAGGCATCTAAAAGACACCACAAAAGTTGTTCTACCTGCTTTGTGGGCTGAGATGGGGAATCGCTGAGTTTTGGACAAGGCCGGTGACAAAATGTTCCAAACACACCCCATGCACAACTCCACCGGGGAAGGTGACAGACAGGAGTTCTCTTGGTAGTTTTTACACTACCTTGGTAGGCAGCTGAAAGGCACCACAAAAGTTGTTCTACCTGCTTTCTGGGCTGAGATGGGGAACCGCTGAATTTTGGACTCGGCTGGTGACAAAATGTTCCAAAGACACCCCATGCACAACTCCACCGGGGAAGGTGCCAGACAGGAGTTCTCCTGGTAGTTTTTACACTACCTTGGTAGGCATCTGAAAGACACGACAAAAGTTGTTCTACCTGCTTTCTGGGCTGAGATGGGGAACCGCTGAATTTTGGAGTCGGCCGGTGACAAAATGTTCCAAACACACCCCATGCACAACTCCACCGGGGAAGGTGCCAGACAGGAGTTCTCCTGGTAGTTTTTACACTACCTTGGTAGGCATCTGAAAGACACGACAAAAGTTGTTCTACCTGCTTTCTGGGCTGAGATGGGGAACCGCTGAATTTTGGAGTCGGCTGGTGGCAAAATGTTCCAAACACACCCCATGCACAACTCCACCGGGGAAGGTGCCAGGCAGGAGTTCTCCTGGTAGTTTTTACATTGCTCCGGTAGGCATCTGAAAGACACCACAAAAGTTGTTCTACCTGCTTTCTGGGCTGAGATGGGGAACCGCTGAATTTTGGAGTCGGCCGTTGACAAAATGTTCCAAACACACCCCATGCACAACTCCACCGGGGAAGGTGCCAGACAGGAGTTCTCCTGGTAGTTTTTACACTACCTTGGTAGGCATTTGAAAGGCACCACAAAAGTTGTTCTACCTGCTTTCTGGGCTGAGATGGGGAAACGCTGAATTTTGGACTCGGCCGGTGACAAAATGTTCCAAACACACCCCATGCACAACTCCACCGGGGAAGGTGCCAGACAGGAGTTCTCTTGGTAGTTTTTACACTACCTTGGTAGGCATCTAAAAGACACCACGAAAGTTGTTCTACCTGCTTTGTGGGCTGAGATGGGGAATCGCTGAGTTTTGGACAAGGCCGGTGACAAAATGTTCCAAACACACCCCATGCACAACTCCACCGGGGAAGGTGACAGACAGGAGTTCTCTTGGTAGTTTTTACACTACCTTGGTAGGCACCTGAAAGGCACCACAAAAGTTGTTCTACCTGCTTTCTGGGCTGAGATGGGGAACCGCTGAATTTTGGACTCGGCTGGTGACAAAATGTTCCAAACACACCCCATGCACAACTCCACCGGGGAAGGTGCCAGACAGGAGTTCTCCTGGTAGTTTTTACACTACCTTGGTAGGCATCTGAAAGACACGACAAAAGTTGTTCTACCTGCTTTCTGGGCTGAGATGGGGAACCGCTGAATTTTGGAGTCGGCCGGTGACAAAATGTTCCAAACACACCCCATGCACAACTCCACCGGGGAAGGTGCCAGACAGGAGTTCTCCTGGTAGTTTTTACACTACCTTGGTAGGCATCTGAAAGACACCACAAAAGTTGTTCTACCTGCTTTCTGGGCTGAGATGGGGAACCGCTGAATTTTGGAGTCGGCCGGTGACAAAATGTTCCAAACACACCCCATGCACAACTCCACCGGGGAAGGTGCCAGACAGGAGTTCTCTTGGTAGTTTTTACACTACCTTGGTAGGCATCTGAAAGACACGACAAAAGTTGTTCTACCTGCTTTCTGGGCTGAGATGGGGAACCGCTGAATTTTGGAGTCGGCTGGTGGCAAAATGTTCCAAACACACCCCATGCACAACTCCACCGGGGAAGGTGCCAGGCAGGAGTTCTCCTGGTAGTTTTTACATTGCTCCGGTAGGCATCTGAAAGACACCACAAAAGTTGTTCTACCTGCTTTCTGGGCTGAGATGGGGAACCGCTGAATTTTGGAGTCGGCCGTTGACAAAATGTTCCAAACACACCCCATGCACAACTCCACCGGGGAAGGTGCAAGACAGGAGTTCTCCTGGTAGTTTTTACACTACCTTGGTAGGCATCTGAAAGACACCACAAAAGTTGTTCTACCTGCTTTCTGGGCTGAGATGGGGAAACGCTGAATTTTGGACTCGGCCGGTGACAAAATGTTCCAAACACACCCCATGCACAACTCCACCGGGGAAGGTGCCAGACAGGAGTTCTCTTGGTAGTTTTTACACTACCTTGGTAGGCATCTAAAAGACACCACAAAAGTTGTTCTACCTGCTTTCTGGGCTGAGATGGGGAATCGCTGAGTTTTGGACAAGGCCGGTGACAAAATGTTCCAAACACACCCCATGCACAACTCCACCGGGGAAGGTGACAGACAGGAGTTCTCTTGGTAGTTTTTACACTACCTTGGTAGGCACCTGAAAGGCACCACAAAAGTTGTTCTACCTGCTTTCTGGGCTGAGATGGGGAACCGCTGAATTTTGGACTCGGCTGGTAACAAAATGTTCCAAACACACCCCATGCACAACTCCACCGGGGAAGGTGCCAGACAGGAGTTCTCCTGGTAGTTTTTACACTACCTTGGTAGGCATCTGAAAGACACGACAAAAGTTGTTCTACCTGCTTTCTGGGCTGAGATGGGGAACCGCTGAATTTTGGAGTCGGCCGGTGACAAAATGTTCCAAACACACCCCATGCACAACTCCACCGGGGAAGGTGCCAGACAGGAGTTCTCCTGGTAGTTTTTACACTACCTTGGTAGGCATCTGAAAGACACCACAAAAGTTGTTCTACCTGCTTTCTGGGCTGAGATGGGGAAACGCTGAATTTTGGAGTCGGCTGGTGACAAAATGTTCCAAACACACCCCATGCACAACTCCACCGGGGAAGGTGCCAGACAGGAGTTCTCCTGGTAGTTTTTACACTACCTTGGTAGGCAGCTGAAAGGCACCACAAAAGTTGTTCTTCCTGCTTTCTGGGCTGAGATGGGGAACCGCTGAATTTTGGAGTCGGCCGGTGACAAAATGTTCCAAACACACCCCATGCACAACTCCACCGGGGAAGGTGCCAGACAGGAGTTCTCTTGGTAGTTTTTACACTACCTTGGTAGGCATCTGAAAGACACCACAAAAGTTGTTCTACCTGCTTTGTGGGCTGAGATGGGGAATCGCTGAATTTTGAACTCGGCCGGTGACAAAATGTTCCAAACACACCCCATGCACAACTCCACCGGGGAAGGTGCCAGACAGGAGTTCTCCTGGTAGTTTTTACACTACCTTGGTAGGCACCTGAAAGGCACCACAAAAGTTGTTCTTCCTGCTTTCTGGGCTGAGATGGGGAACCGCTGAATTTTGGACTCGGCCGTTGACAAAATGTTCCAATCACACCCCATGCACAACTCCACCGGGGAAGGTGCCAGACAGGAGTTCTCCTGGTAGTTTTTACACTACCTTGGTAGGCATCTGAAAGACACCACAAAAGTTGTTCTACCTGCTTTCTGCGCTGAGATGGGGAACCGCTGAATTTTGGACTCGGCCGGTGACAAAATGTTCCAAACACACCCCATGCACAACTCCACCGGGGAAGGTGCCAGACAGGAGTTCTCTTGGTAGTTTTTACACTACCTTGGTAGGCATCTGAAAGACACCACAAAAGTTGTTCTACCTGCTTTGTGGGCTGAGATGGGGAACCGCTAAATTTTGGACTCGGCCGGTGACAAAATGTTCCAAACACACCCCATGCACAACTCCACCGGGGAAGGTGCCAGACAGGAGTTCTCCTGGTAGTTTTTACACTACCTTGGTAGGCATCTAAAAGACACCACAAAAGTTGTTCTACCTGCTTTCTGGGCTGAGATGGGGAAACGCTGAATTTTGGAGTCGGCTGGTGACAAAATGTTCCAAACACACCCCATGCACAACTCCACCGGGGAAGGTGCCAGAGAGGAGTTCTCCTGGTAGT
The DNA here is from genome assembly GCF_023638135.1 of Falco biarmicus. Taxonomy (NCBI): domain Eukaryota; kingdom Metazoa; phylum Chordata; class Aves; order Falconiformes; family Falconidae; genus Falco; species Falco biarmicus. The sequence goes on from NW_026611822.1 coordinate 88,101, forward strand.
TTTTACACTACCTTGGTAGGCACCTGAAAGGCACCACAAAAGTTGTTCTACCTGCTTTGTGGGCTGAGATGGGGAACCGCTGAATTTTGGAGTCGGCTGGTGACAAAATGTTCCAAACACACCCCATGCACAACTCCACCAGGGAAGGTGCCAGACAGGAGTTCTCCTGGTAGTTTTTACATTGCTCCGGTAGGCATCTGAAAGACACCACAAAGTTGTTCTACCTGCTTTCTGGGCTGAGATGGGGAACCGCTGAATTTTGGAGTCGGCTGGTGACAAAATGTTCCAAACACACCCCATGCACAACTCCACCACGGAAGGTGCCAGACAGGAGTTCTCCTGGTAGTTTTTACACTACCTTGGTAGGCACCTGAAAGGCACCACAAAAGTTGTTCTTCCTGCTTTCTGGGCTGAGATGGGGAACCGCTGAATTTTGGAGTCGGCCGGTGACAAAATGTTCCAATCACACCCCATGCACAACTCCACCGGGGAAGGTGCCAGACAGGAGTTCTCCTGGTAGTTTTTACACTACCTTGGTAGGCATCTGAAAGACACCACAAAAGTTGTTCTACCTGCTTTCTGCGCTGAGATGGGGAACCGCTGAATTTTGGACTCGGCCGGTGACAAAATGTTCCAAACACACCCCATGCACAACTCCACCGGGGAAGGTGCCAGACAGGAGTTCTCTTGGTAGTTTTTACACTACCTTGGTAGGCATCTGAAAGACACCACAAAAGTTGTTCTACCTGCTTTGTGGGCTGAGATGGGGAACCGCTAAATTTTGGACTCGGCTGGTGACAAAATGTTCCAAACACCCCCCCTGCACAACTCCACCACGGAAGGTGCCAGACAGGAGTTCTCCTGGTAGTTTTTACATTGCTCCGGTAGGCATCTGAAAGACACCACAAAAGTTGTTCTACTGCTTTCTGGGCTGAGATGGGGAACCGCTGAATTTTGGACTCGGCCGGTGACAAAATGTTCCAAACACACCCCATGCACAACTCCACCGGGGAAGGTGCCAGACAGGAGTTCTCCTGGTAGTTTTACACTACCTTGGTAGGCATTTGAAAGACACCACAAAAGTTGTTCTACCTGCTTTCTGGGCTGAGATGGGGAAACGCTGAATTTTGGAGTCGGCTGGTGACAAAATGTTCCAAACACACCCCATGCACAACTCCACCGGGGAAGGTGCCAGACAGGAGTTCTCTTGGTAGTTTTTACACTACCTTGGTAGGCAGGTGAAAGGCACCACAAAAGTTGTTCTACCTGCTTTGTGGGCTGAGATGGGGAACCGCTGAATTTTGGAGTCGGCTGGTGACAAAATGTTCCAAACACACCCCATGCACAACTCCACCAGGGAAGGTGCCAGACAGGAGTTCTCCTGGTAGTTTTTACATTGCTCCGGTAGGCATCTGAAAGACACCACAAAGTTGTTCTACCTGCTTTCTGGGCTGACATGGGGAATCGCTGAATTTTGGAGTCGGCTGCTGACAAAATGTTCCAAACACACCCCATGCACAACTCCACCGGGGAAGGTGCCAGGAACGAATTCTGTTGGTAGTTTTTACACTACCTTGGTAGGCAGCTGAAAGGCACAAGAAAAGAAGTTGTACCTGCTTTGTGGGCTGAGATGGGGAACCGCTGAATTTTGGAGTCGGCCGGTGACAAAATGTTCCAAACACACCCCATGCACAACTGCACCGGGGAAGGTGCCAGACAGGAGTTCTCTTAGTAGTTTTTACACTACCTTGGTAGGCACCTGAAAGGCACCACAAAAGTTGTTCTACCTGCTTTGTGGGCTGAGATGGGGAACCGCTGAATTTTGGACTCGGCTGGTGACAAAATGTTCCAAACACACCCCATGCACAACTCCACCGGGGAAGGTGCCAGACAGGAGTTCTCCTGGTAGTTTTTACATTGCTCCGGTAGGCATCTGAAAGACACCACAAAAGTTGTTCTACCTGCTTTCTGGGCTGAGATGGGGAATCGCTGAATTTTGGAGTCGGCTGGTGACAAAATGTTCCACAGACACCCCATGCACAACTCCACCGGGGAAGGTGCCAGACAGGAGTTCTCCTGGTAGTTTTTACATTGCTCCGGTAGGCATCTGAAAGACACCACAAAAGTTGTTCTACCTGCTTTCTGGGCTGAGATGGGGAATCGCTGAATTTTGGACTCGGCCGGTGGCAAAATGTTCCACAGACACCCCATGCACAACTCCACCGGGGAAGGTGCCAGGAACGAATTCTTTTGGTAGTTTTTACACTACCTTGGTAGGCAGCTGAAAGGCACAAGAAAAGTTGTTTTACCTGCTTTGTGGGCTGAGATGGGGAATCGCTGAATTTTGGACTCGGCCGGTGACAAAATGTTCCAAACACACCCCATGCACAACTATACCGGGGAAGGTGCCAGACAGGAGTTCTCCTGGTAGTTTTTACACTACCTTGGTAGGCATCTGAAAGACACCACAAAAGTTGTTCTACCTGCTTTGTGGGCTGAGATGGGGAATCGCTGAATTTTGGACTCGGCCGGTGACAAAATGTTCCAAACACACCCCATGCACAACTCCACCGGGGAAGGTGCCAGACAGGAGTTCTCCTGGTAGTTTTTACACTACCTTGGTAGGCAGCTGAAAGGCACCACAAAAGTTGTTCTACCTGCTTTCTGGGCTGAGATGGGGAAACGCTGAATTTTGGAGTCGGCTGGTGACAAAATGTTCCAAACACACCCCATGCACAACTCCACCACGGAAGGTGCCAGACAGGAGTTCTCCTGGTAGTTTTTACACTACCTTGGTAGGCATCTAAAAGACACCACAAAAGTTGTTCTACCTGCTTTCTGGGCTGAGATGGGGAAACGCTGAATTTTGGAGTCGGCCGTTGACAAAATGTTCCAAACACACCCCATGCACAACTCCACCGGGGAAGGTGCCAGACAGGAGTTCTCTTGGTAGTTTTTACACTACCTTGGTAGGCAGGTGAAAGGCACCACAAAAGTTGTTCTACCTGCTTTGTGGGCTGAGATGGGGAACCGCTGAATTTTGGAGTCGGCTGGTGACAAAATGTTCCAAACACACCCCATGCACAACTCCACCAGGGAAGGTGCCAGACAGGAGTTCTCCTGGTAGTTTTTACATTGCTCCGGTAGGCATCTGAAAGACACCACAAAGTTGTTCTACCTGCTTTCTGGGCTGACATGGGGAATCGCTGAATTTTGGAGTCGGCTGCTGACAAAATGTTCCAAACACACCCCATGCACAACTCCACCGGGGAAGGTGCCAGGAACGAATTCTGTTGGTAGTTTTTACACTACCTTGGTAGGCAGCTGAAAGGCACAAGAAAAGAAGTTGTACCTGCTTTGTGGGCTGAGATGGGGAACGGCTGAATTTTGGAGTCGGCCGGTGACAAAATGTTCCAAACACACCCCATGCACAACTGCACCGGGGAAGGTGCCAGACAGGAGTTCTCTTAGTAGTTTTTACACTACCTTGGTAGGCAGCTGAAAGGCACCACAAAAGTTGTTCTACCTGCTTTGTGGGCTGAGATGGGGAACCGCTGAATTTTGGAGTCGGCTGGTGACAAAATGTTCCAAACACACCCCATGCACAACTCCACCGGGGAAGGTGCCAGACAGGAGTTCTCCTGGTAGTTTTTACATTGCTCCGGTAGGCATCTGAAAGACACCACAAAAGTTGTTCTACCTGCTTTCTGGGCTGAGATGGGGAATCGCTGAATTTTGGAGTCGGCTGGTGACAAAATGTTCCACAGACACCCCATGCACAACTCCACCGGGGAAGGTGCCAGACAGGAGTTCTCCTGGTAGTTTTTACATTGCTCCGGTAGGCATCTGAAAGACACCACAAAAGTTGTTCTACCTGCTTTCTGGGCTGAGATGGGGAATCGCTGAATTTTGGACTCGGCCGGTGGCAAAATGTTCCACAGACACCCCATGCACAACTCCACCGGGGAAGGTGCCAGGAACGAATTCTTTTGGTAGTTTTTACACTACCTTGGTAGGCAGCTGAAAGGCACAAGAAAAGTTGTTTTACCTGCTTTGTGGGCTGAGATGGGGAATCGCTGAATTTTGGACTCGGCCGGTGACAAAATGTTCCAAACACACCCCATGCACAACTATACCGGGGAAGGTGCCAGACAGGAGTTCTCCTGGTAGTTTTTACACTACCTTGGTAGGCATCTGAAAGACACCACAAAAGTTGTTCTACCTGCTTTGTGGGCTGAGATGGGGAATCGCTGAATTTTGGACTCGGCCGGTGACAAAATGTTCCAAACACACCCCATGCACAACTCCACCGGGGAAGGTGCCAGACAGGAGTTCTCCTGGTAGTTTTTACACTACCTTGGTAGGCATTTGAAAGGCACCACAAAAGTTGTTCTACCTGCTTTCTGGGCTGAGATGGGGAAACGCTGAATTTTGGAGTCGGCTGGTGACAAAATGTTCCAAACACACCCCATGCACAACTCCACCACGGAAGGTGCCAGACAGGAGTTCTCCTGGTAGTTTTTACACTACCTTGGTAGGCACCTGAAAGGCACCACAAAAGTTGTTCTTCCTGCTTTCTGGGCTGAGATGGGGAACCGCTGAATTTTGGACTCGGCCGGTGACAAAATGTTCCAAACACACCCCATGCACAACTCCACCGGGGAAGGTGCCAGACAGGAGTTCTCCTGGTAGTTTTTACACTACCTTGGTAGGCATCTGAAAGACACCACAAAAGTTGTTCTACCTGCTTTCTGGGCTGAGATGGGGAACCGCTGAATTTTGGACTCGGCTGGTGACAAAATGTTCCAAACACACCCCATGCACAACTCCACCGGGGAAGGTGCCAGACAGGAGTTCTCTTGGTAGTTTTTACACTACCTTGGTAGGCATCTGAAAGACACCACAAAAGTTGTTCTACCTGCTTTGTGGGCTGAGATGGGGAACCGCTAAATTTTGGACTCGGCTGGTGACAAAATGTTCCAAACACCCCCCCTGCACAACTCCACCACGGAAGGTGCCAGACAGGAGTTCTCCTGGTAGTTTTTACATTGCTCCGGTAGGCATCTGAAAGACACCACAAAAGTTGTTCTACCTGCTTTCTGGGCTGAGATGGGGAACCGCTGAATTTTGGACTCGGCCGGTGACAAAATGTTCCAAACACACCCCATGCACAACTCCACCGGGGAAGGTGCCAGACAGGAGTTCTCCTGGTAGTTTTTACACTACCTTGGTAGGCATCTAAAAGACACCACAAAAGTTGTTCTACCTGCTTTCTGGGCTGAGATGGGGAAACGCTGAATTTTGGAGTCGGCTGGTGACAAAATGTTCCAAACACACCCCATGCACAACTCCACCGGGGAAGGTGCCAGACAGGAGTTCTCTTGGTAGTTTTTACACTACCTTGGTAGGCAGGTGAAAGGCACCACAAAAGTTGTTCTACCTGCTTTCTGGGCTGAGATGGGGAACCGCTGAATTTTGGAGTCGGCTGGTGACAAAATGTTCCAAACACACCCCATGCACAACTCCACCAGGGAAGGTGCCAGACAGGAGTTCTCCTGGTAGTTTTTACATTGCTCCGGTAGGCATCTGAAAGACACCACAAAGTTGTTCTACCCTGCTTTCTGGGCTGACATGGGGAATCGCTGAATTTTGGAGTCGGCTGCTGACAAAAATGTTCCAAACACACCCCATGCACAACTCCACCGGGGAAGGTGCCAGGAACGAATTCTGTTGGTAGTTTTTACACTACCTTGGTAGGCAGCTGAAAGGCACAAGAAAAGAAGTTGTACCTGCTTTGTGGGCTGAGATGGGGAACCGCTGAATTTTGGAGTCGGCCGGTGACAAAATGTTCCAAAGACACCCCATGCACAACTGCACCGGGGAAGGTGCCAGACAGGAGCTCTCTTAGTAGTTTTTACACTACCTTGGTAGGCACCTGAAAGGCACCACAAAAGTTGTTCTACCTGCTTTCTGGGCTGAGATGGGGAACCGCTGAATTTTGGAGTCGGCTGGTGACAAAATGTTCCAAACACACCCCATGCACAACTCCACCGGGGAAGGTGCCAGACAGGAGTTCTCCTGGTAGTTTTTACATTGCTCCGGTAGGCATCTGAAAGACACCACAAAAGTTGTTCTACCTGCTTTCTGGGCTGAGATGGGGAATCGCTGAATTTTGGAGTCGGCTGGTGACAAAATGTTCCACAGACACCCCATGCACAACTCCACCGGGGAAGGTGCCAGACAGGAGTTCTCCTGGTAGTTTTTACATTGCTCCGGTAGGCATCTGAAAGACACCACAAAAGTTGTTCTACCCTGCTTTCTGGGCTGAGATGGGGAATCGCTGAATTTTGGACTCGGCCGGTGGCAAAATGTTCCACAGACACCCCATGCACAACTCCACCGGGGAAGGTGCCAGGAACGAATTCTTTTGGTAGTTTTTACACTACCTTGGTAGGCAGCTGAAAGGCACAAGAAAAGTTGTTTTACCTGCTTTGTGGGCTGAGATGGGGAACCGCTGAATTTTGGAGTCGGCTGGTGACAAAATGTTCCAAACACACCCCATGCACAACTCCACCACGGAAGGTGCCAGACAGGAGTTCTCCTGGTAGTTTTTACACTACCTTGGTAGGCACCTGAAAGGGCACCACAAAAGTTGTTCTTCCTGCTTTCTGGGCTGAGATGGGGAACCGCTGAATTTTGGACTCGGCCGGTGACAAAATGTTCCAAACACACCCCATGCACAACTCCACCGGGGAAGGTGCCAGACAGGAGTTCTCTTGGTAGTTTTTACACTACCTTGGTAGGCATCTGAAAGACACCACAAAAGTTGTTCTACCTGCTTTCTGGGCTGAGATGGGGAACCGCTAAATTTTGGACTTCGGCTGGTGACAAAATGTTCCAAACACACCCCCTGCACAACTCCACCACGGAAGGTGCCAGACAGGAGTTCTCCTGGTAGTTTTTACATTGCTCCGGTAGGCATCTGAAAGACACCACAAAAGTTGTTCTACCTGCTTTCTGGGCTGAGATGGGGAACCGCTGAATTTTGGACTCGGCCGGTGACAAAATGTTCCAAACACACCCCATGCACAACTCCACCGGGGAAGGTGCCAGACAGGAGTTCTCCTGGTAGTTTTTACACTACCTTGGTAGGCATTTGAAAGGCACCACAAAAGTTGTTCTACCTGCTTTCTGGGCTGAGATGGGGAACCGCTGAATTTTGGAGTCGGCTGGTGACAAAATGTTCCAAACACACCCCATGCACAACTCCACCGGGGAAGGTGCCAGACAGGAGTTCTCTTGGTAGTTTTTACACTACCTTGGTAGGCAGCTGAAAGGCACAAGAAAAGAAGTTGTACCTGCTTTGTGGGCTGAGATGGGGAACCGCTGAATTTTGGAGTCGGCCGGTGACAAAATGTTCCAAAGACACCCCATGCACAACTGCACCGGGGAAGGTGCCAGACAGGAGCTCTCTTAGTAGTTTTTACACTACCTTGGTAGGCACCTGAAAGGCACCACAAAAGTTGTTCTACCTGCTTTCTGGGCTGAGATGGGGAACCGCTGAATTTTGGAGTCGGCTGGTGACAAAATGTTCCAAACACACCCCATGCACAACTCCACCGGGGAAGGTGCCAGACAGGAGTTCTCCTGGTAGTTTTTACATTGCTCCGGTAGGCATCTGAAAGACACCACAAAAGTTGTTCTACCTGCTTTCTGGGCTGAGATGGGGAATCGCTGAATTTTGGAGTCGGCTGGTGACAAAATGTTCCACAGACACCCCATGCACAACTCCACCGGGGAAGGTGCCAGACAGGAGTTCTCCTGGTAGTTTTTACATTGCTCCGGTAGGCATCTGAAAGACACCACAAAAGTTGTTCTACCTGCTTTCTGGGCTGAGATGGGGAATCGCTGAATTTTGGACTCGGCCGGTGGCAAAATGTTCCACAGACACCCCATGCACAACTCCACCGGGGAAGGTGCCAGGAACGAATTCTGTTGGTAGTTTTTACACTACCTTGGTAGGCAGCTGAAAGGCACAAGAAAAGTTGTTTTACCTGCTTTGTGGGCTGAGATGGGGAACCGCTGAATTTTGGAGTCGGCTGGTGACAAAATGTTCCAAACACACCCCATGCACAACTCCACCGGGGAAGGTGCCAGACAGGAGTTCTCTTGGTAGTTTTTACACTACCTTGGTAGGCAGCTGAAAGGCACCACAAAAGTTGTTCTACCTGCTTTGTGGGCTGAGATGGGGAACCGCTGAATTTTGGACTCGGCTGGTGACAAAATGTTCCAAACACACCCCATGCACAACTCCACCAGGGAAGGTGCCAGACAGGAGTTCTCCTGGTAGTTTTTACATTGCTCCGGTAGGCATCTGAAAGACACCACAAAGTTGTTCTACCTGCTTTCTGGGCTGACATGGGGAATCGCTGAATTTTGGAGTCGGCTGCTGACAAAATGTTCCAAACACACCCCATGCACAACTCCACCGGGGAAGGTGCCAGGAACGAATTCTGTTGGTAGTTTTTACACTACCTTGGTAGGCAGCTGAAAGGCACAAGAAAAGAAGTTGTACCTGCTTTGTGGGCTGAGATGGGGAACCGCTGAATTTTGGAGTCGGCCGGTGACAAAATGTTCCAAACACACCCCATGCACAACTGCACCGGGGAAGGTGCCAGACAGGAGTTCTCTTAGTAGTTTTTACACTACCTTGGTAGGCACCTGAAAGGCACCACAAAAGTTGTTCTACCTGCTTTCTGGGCTGAGATGGGGAACCGCTGAATTTTGGAGTCGGCTGGTGACAAAATGTTCCAAACACACCCCATGCACAACTCCACCGGGGAAGGTGCCAGACAGGAGTTCTCCTGGTAGTTTTTACATTGCTCCGGTAGGCATCTGAAAGACACCACAAAAGTTGTTCTACCTGCTTTCTGGGCTGAGATGGGGAATCGCTGAATTTTGGAGTCGGCTGGTGACAAAATGTTCCACAGACACCCCATGCACAACTCCACCGGGGAAGGTGCCAGACAGGAGTTCTCCTGGTAGTTTTTACATTGCTCCGGTAGGCATCTGAAAGACACCACAAAAGTTGTTCTACCTGCTTTCTGGGCTGAGATGGGGAATCGCTGAATTTTGGACTCGGCCGGTGACAAAATGTTCCAAACACACCCCCTGCACAACTCCACCGGGGAAGGTGCCAGGAACGAATTCTTTTGGTAGTTTTTACACTACCTTGGTAGGCAGCTGAAAGGCACAAGAAAAGTTGTTTTACCTGCTTTGTGGGCTGAGATGGGGAACCGCTGAATTTTGGAGTCGGCTGGTGACAAAATGTTCCAAACACACCCCATGCACAACTCCACCACGGAAGGTGCCAGACAGGAGTTCTCCTGGTAGTTTTTACACTACCTTGGTAGGCAGCTGAAAGGCACCACAAAAGTTGTTCTACCTGCTTTGTGGGCTGAGATGGGGAACCGCTGAATTTTGGACTCGGCTGGTGACAAAATGTTCCAAACACACCCCATGCACAACTCCACCAGGGAAGGTGCCAGACAGGAGTTCTCCTGGTAGTTTTTACATTGCTCCGGTAGGCATCTGAAAGACACCACAAAGTTGTTCTACCTGCTTTCTGGGCTGAGATGGGGAACCGCTGAATTTTGGAGTCGGCCGTTGACAAAATGTTCCACAGACACCCCATGCACAACTCCACCGGGGAAGGTGCCAGGAACGAATTCTGTTGGTAGTTTTTACACTACCTTGGTAGGCAGCTGAAAGGCTCAAGAAAAGAAGTTTTACCGGCTTTGTGGGCTGAGATGGGGAACCGCTGAATTTTGGAGTCGGCTGGTGACAAAATGTTCCTAACACACCCCATGCACAACTCCACCGGGGAAGGTGCCAGACAGGAGTTCTCCTGGTAGTTTTTACACTACCTTGGTAGGCAGCTGAAAGGCTCAAGAAAAGAAGTTTTACCTGCTTTCTGGGCTGAGATGGGGAAACGCTGAATTTTGGAGTCGGCCGGTGACAAAATGTTCCAAACACACCCCCTGCACAACTCCACCGGGGAAGGTGCCAGACAGGAGTTCTCTTGGTAGTTTTTACACTACCTTGGTAGGCAGCTGAAAGGCACCACAAAAGTTGTTCTACCTGCTTTGTGGGCTGAGATGGGGAACCGCTGAATTTTGGAGTCGGCTGGTGGCAAAATGTTCCAAACACACCCCCTGCACAACTCCACCGGGGAAGGTGCCAGACAGGAGTTCTCCTGGTAGTTTTTACATTGCTCCGGTAGGCATCTGAAAGATACCACAAAAGATGTTCTACCTGCTTTCTGGGCTTAGATGGGGAACCGCTGAATTTTGGAGTCGGCCGTTGACAAAATGTTCCACAGACACCCCATGCACAACTCCACCGGGGAAGGTGCCAGACAGGAGTTCTCCTGGTAATTTTTACACTACCTTGGTAGGCATCTGAAAGACACCACGAAAGTTGTTCTACCTGCTTTCTGGGCTGAGATGGGGAAACGCTGAATTTTGGAGTCGGCTGGTGACAAAATGTTCCAAACACACCCCATGCACAACTCCACCGGGGAAGGTGCCAGACAGGAGTTCTCCTGGTAGTTTTTACACTACCTTGGTAGGCATCTGAAAGACACCACAAAAGTTGTTCTACCTGCTTTGTGGGCTGAGATGGGGAACCGCTGAATTTTGGACTCGGCCGGTGACAAAATGTTCCAAACACATCCCATGCACAACTCCACCACGGAAGGTGCCAGGAACGAATTCTGTTGGTAGTTTTTACACTACCTTGGTAGGCAGCTGAAAGGCACAAGAAAAGTTGTTGTACCTGCTTTGTGGGCTGAGATGGGGAATCGCTGAATTTTGGAGTCGGCCGTTGACAAAATGTTCCAAACACACCCCATGCACAACTCCACCGGGGAAGGTGCCAGACAGGAGTTCTCTTGGTAGTTTTTACACTACCTTGGTAGGCAGCTGAAAGGCACCACAAAAGTTGTTCTACCTGCTTTCTGGGCTGAGATGGGGAACCGCTAAATTTTGGACTCGGCTGGTGACAAAATGTTCCAAACACCCCCCCTGCACAACTCCACCACGGAAGGTGCCAGACAGGAGTTCTCCTGGTAGTTTTTACATTGCTCCGGTAGGCATCTGAAAGGCACCACAAAAGTTGTTCTACCTGCTTTCTGGGCTGAGATGGGGAACCGCTGAATTTTGGACTCGGCCGGTGACAAAATGTTCCAAACACACCCCATGCACAACTCCACCGGGGAAGGTGCCAGACAGGAGTTCTCCTGGTAGTTTTTACACTACCTTGGTAGGCATCTAAAAGACACCACAAAAGTTGTTCTACCTGCTTTCTGGGCTGAGATGGGGAAACGCTGAATTTTGGAGTCGGCTGGTGACAAAATGTTCCAAACACACCCCATGCACAACTCCACCGGGGAAGGTGCCAGACAGGAGTTCTCTTGGTAGTTTTTACACTACCTTGGTAGGCAGCTGAAAGGCACCACAAAAGTTGTTCTACCTGCTTTGTGGGCTGAGATGGGGAACCGCTGAATTTTGGAGTCGGCTGGTGACAAAATGTTCCAAACACACCCCATGCACAACTCCACCAGGGAAGGTGCCAGACAGGAGTTCTCCTGGTAGTTTTTACATTGCTCCGGTAGGCATCTGAAAGACACCACAAAGTTGTTCTACCTGCTTTCTGGGCTGACATGGGGAATCGCTGAATTTTGGAGTCGGCTGCTGACAAAATGTTCCAAACACACCCCATGCACAACTCCACCGGGGAAGGTGCCAGGAACGAATTCTGTTGGTAGTTTTTACACTACCTTGGTAGGCAGCTGAAAGACACCACAAAAGTTGTTCTACCTGCTTTCTGGGCTGAGATGGGGAATCGCTGAATTTTGGAGTCGGCCGGTGACAAAATGTTCCAAACACACCCCATGCACAACTGCACCGGGGAAGGTGCCAGACAGGAGTTCTCTTAGTAGTTTTTACACTACCTTGGTAGGCACCTGAAAGGCACCACAAAAGTTGTTCTACCTGCTTTCTGGGCTGAGATGGGGAACCGCTGAATTTTGGAGTCGGCTGGTGACAAAATGTTCCAAACACACCCCATGCACAACTCCACCGGGGAAGGTGCCAGACAGGAGTTCTCCTGGTAGTTTTTACATTGCTCCGGTAGGCATCTGAAAGACACCACAAAAGTTGTTCTACCTGCTTTCTGGGCTGAGATGGGGAATCGCTGAATTTTGGAGTCGGCTGGTGACAAAATGTTCCACAGACACCCCATGCACAACTCCACCGGGGAAGGTGCCAGACAGGAGTTCTCCTGGTAGTTTTTACACTACCTTGGTAGGCATCTGAAAGACACCACAAAAGTTGTTCTACCTGCTTTCTGGGCTGAGATGGGGAATCGCTGAATTTTGGACTCGGCCGGTGACAAAATGTTCCAAACACACCCCATGCACAACTCCACCGGGGAAGGTGCCAGACAGGAGTTCTCTTGGTAGTTTTTACACTACCTTGGTAGGCAGCTGAAAGGCACAAGAAAAGTTGTTTTACCTGCTTTGTGGGCTGAGATGGGGAACCGCTGAATTTTGGAGTCGGCTGGTGACAAAATGTTCCAAACACACCCCATGCACAACTCCACCACGGAAGGTGCCAGACAGGAGTTCTCCTGGTAGTTTTTACACTACCTTGGTAGGCATCTGAAAGACACCACAAAAGTTGTTCTACCTGCTTTGTGGGCTGAGATGGGGAACCGCTGAATTTTGGAGTCGGCCGGTGACAAAATGTTCCAAACACACCCCCTGCAAAACTCCACCGGGGAAGGTGCCAGACAGGAGTTCTCGTGGTAATTTTTACATTGCTCCGGTAGGCATCTGAAAGACACCACAAAAGTTGTTCTACCTGCTTTCTGGGCTGAGATGGGGAACCGCTGAATTTTGGACTCGGCCGGTGACAAAATGTTCCACAGACACCCTATGCGCAACTCCACCGGGGAAGGTGCCAGGAACGAATTCTCTTGGTAGTTTTTACACTACCTTGGTAGGCAGCTGAAAGGCTCAAGAAAAGAAGTTTTACCTGCTTTGTGGGCTGAGATGGGGAACCGCTGAATTTTGGAGTCGGCTGGTGACAAAATGTTCCAAACACACCCCCTGCACAACTCCACCGGGGAAGGTGCCAGACAGGAGTTCTCTTGGTAGATTTTACACTACCTTGATAGGCAGCTGAAAGGCGCCACAAAAGTTGTTCTACCTGCTTTCTGGGCTGAGATGGGGAACCGCTGAATTTTGGACTCGGCCAGTGACAAAATGTTCCAAACACACCCCATGCACAACTCCACCGGGGAAGGTGCCAGACAGGAGTTCTCCTGGTAGTTTTTACATTGCTCCGGTAGTCATCTGAAAGATACCACAAAAGATGTTCTACCTGCTTTCTGGGCTGAGATGGGGAACCGCTGAATTTTGGAGTCGGCCGGTGACAAAATGTTCCACAGACACCCCATGCACAACTCCACCGGGGAAGGTGCCAGGAACGAATTCTGTTGGTAGTTTTTACACTACCTTGGTAGGCAGCTGAAAGGCACCACAAAAGTTGTTCTACCTGCTTTCTGGGCTGAGATGGGGAACCGCTGAATTTTGGAGTCGGCTGGTGGCAAAATGTTCCAAACACACCCCCTGCACAACTCCACCGGGGAAGGTGCCAGACAGGAGTTCTCCTGGTAGTTTTTACATTGCTCCGGTAGGCATCTGAAAGATACCACAAAAGATGTTCTACCTGCTTTCTGGGCTGAGATGGGGAACCGCTGAATTTTGGAGTCGGCCGTTGACAAAATGTTCCACAGACACCCCATGCACAACTCCACCGGGGAAGGTGCCAGGAACGAATTCTGTTGGTAGTTTTTACACTACCTTGGTAGGCAGCTGAAAGACACCACAAAAGTTGTTCTACCTGCTTTCTGGGCTGAGATGGGGAAACGCTGACTTTTGGACTCGGCTGGTGACAAAATGTTCCAAACACACCCCCTGCACAACTCCACCACGGAAGGTGCCAGACAGGAGTTCTCCTGGTAGTTTTTACATTGCTCCGGTAGGCATCTGAAAGGCACCACAAAAGTTGTTCTACCTGCTTTCTGGGCTGAGATGGGGAACCGCTGAATTTTGGACTCGGCCGGTGACAAAATGTTCCAAACACACCCCATGCACAACTCCACCACGGAAGGTGCCAGACAGGAGTTCTCCTGGTAGTTTTTACACTACCTTGGTAGGCATCTAAAAGACACCACAAAAGTTGTTCTACCTGCTTTCTGGGCTGAGATGGGGGAAACGCTGAATTTTGGAGTCGGCTGGTGACAAAATGTTCCAAACACACCCCATGCACAACTCCACCGGGGAAGGTGCCAGACAGGAGTTCTCTTGGTAGTTTTTACACTACCTTGGTAGGCAGCTGAAAGGCACCACAAAAGTTGTTCTACCTGCTTTGTGGGCTGAGATGGGGAACCGCTGAATTTTGGAGTCGGCTGGTGACAAAATGTTCCAAACACACCCCATGCACAACTCCACCAGGGAAGGTGCCAGACAGCAGTTCTCCTGGTAGTTTTTACATTGCTCCGGTAGGCATCTGAAAGACACCACAAAGTTGTTCTACCTGCTTTCTGGGCTGACATGGGGAATCGCTGAATTTTGGAGTCGGCTGCTGACAAAATGTTCCAAACACACCCCATGCACAACTCCACCGGGGAAGGTGCCAGGAACGAATTCTGTTGGTAGTTTTTACACTACCTTGGTAGGCAGCTGAAAGGCACAAGAAAAGAAGTTGTACCTGCTTTGTGGGCTGAGATGGGGAACCGCTGAATTTTGGAGTCGGCCGGTGACAAAATGTTCCAAACACACCCCATGCACAACTGCACCGGGGAAGGTGCCAGACAGGAGTTCTCTTAGTAGTTTTTACACTACCTTGGTAGGCACCTGAAAGGCACCACAAAAGTTGTTCTACCTGCTTTCTGGGCTGAGATGGGGAACAGCTGAATTTTGGAGTCGGCTGGTGACAAAATGTTCCAAACACACCCCATGCACAACTCCACCGGGGAAGGTGCCAGACAGGAGTTCTCCTGGTAGTTTTTACATTGCTCCGGTAGGCATCTGAAAGACACCACAAAAGTTGTTCTACCTGCTTTCTGGGCTGAGATGGGGAATCGCTGAATTTTGGAGTCGGCTGGTGACAAAATGTTCCAAACACACCCCATGCACAACTCCACCGGGGAAGGTGCCAGACAGGAGTTCTCCTGGTAGTTTTTACACTACCTTGGTAGGCATCTGAAAGACACCACAAAAGTTGTTCTACCTGCTTTCTGGGCTGAGATGGGGAATCGCTGAATTTTGGACTCGGCCGGTGACAAAATGTTCCAAACACACCCCATGCACAACTCCACCGGGGAAGGTGCCAGACAGGAGTTCTCTTGGTAGTTTTTACACTACCTTGGTAGGCAGCTGAAAGGCACAAGAAAAGTTGTTTTACCTGCTTTGTGGGCTGAGATGGGGAACCGCTGAATTTTGGAGTCGGCTGGTGACAAAATGTTCCAAACACACCCCATGCACAACTCCACCACGGAAGGTGCCAGACAGGAGTTCTCCTGGTAGTTTTTACACTACCTTGGTAGGCATCTGAAAGACACCACAAAAGTTGTTCTACCTGCTTTGTGGGCTGAGATGGGGAACCGCTGAATTTTGGAGTCGGCCGGTGACAAAATGTTCCAAACACACCCCATGCAAAACTCCACCGGGGAAGGTGCCAGACAGGAGTTCTCGTGGTAATTTTTACATTGCTCCGGTAGGCATCTGAAAGACACCACAAAAGTTGTTCTACCTGCTTTCTGGGCTGAGATGGGGAACCGCTGAATTTTGGACTCGGCCGGTGACAAAATGTTCCACAGACACCCTATGCGCAACTCCACCGGGGAAGGTGCCAGGAACGAATTCTCTTGGTAGTTTTTACACTACCTTGGTAGGCAGCTGAAAGGCTCAAGAAAAGAAGTTTTACCTGCTTTGTGGGCTGAGATGGGGAACCGCTGAATTTTGGAGTCGGCTGGTGACAAAATGTTCCAAACACACCCCCTGCACAACTCCACCGGGGAAGGTGCCAGACAGGAGTTCTCTTGGTAGATTTTACACTACCTTGATAGGCAGCTGAAAGGCGCCACAAAAGTTGTTCTACCTGCTTTCTGGGCTGAGATGGGGAACCGCTGAATTTTGGACTCGGCCAGTGACAAAATGTTCCAAACACACCCCATGCACAACTCCACCGGGGAAGGTGCCAGACAGGAGTTCTCCTGGTAGTTTTTACATTGCTCCGGTAGTCATCTGAAAGATACCACAAAAGATGTTCTACCTGCTTTCTGGGCTGAGATGGGGAACCGCTGAATTTTGGAGTCGGCCGGTGACAAAATGTTCCACAGACACCCCATGCACAACTCCACCGGGGAAGGTGCCAGGAACGAATTCTGTTGGTAGTTTTTACACTACCTTGGTAGGCAGCTGAAAGGCACCACAAAAGTTGTTCTACCTGCTTTCTGGGCTGAGATGGGGAATCGCTGAATTTTGGAGTCGGCTGGTGGCAAAATGTTCCAAACACACCCCCTGCACAACTCCACCGGGGAAGGTGCCAGACAGGAGTTCTCCTGGTAGTTTTTACATTGCTCCGGTAGGCATCTGAAAGACACCACAAAAGATGTTCTTCCTGCTTTCTGGGCTGAGATGGGGAACCGCTGAATTTTGGAGTCGGCCGGTGACAAAATGTTCCAATCACACCCCATGCACAACTCCACCGGGGAAGGTGCCAGACAGGAGTTCTCCTGGTAATTTTTACACTACCTTGGTAGGCATCTGAAAGACACCACAAAAGTTGTTCTACCTGCTTTCTGGGCTGAGATGGGGAAACGCTGACTTTTGGACTCGGCTGGTGACAAAATGTTCCAAACACACCCCATGCACAACTCCACCGGGGAAGGTGCCAGACAGGAGTTCTCCTGGTAGTTTTTACACTACCTTGGTAGGCATCTGAAAGACACCACAAAAGTTGTTCTACCTGCTTTCTGGGCTGAGATGGGGAACCGCTGAATTTTGGACTCGGCCGGTGACAAAATGTTCCACAGACACCCCATGCACAACTCCACCGGGGAAGGTGCCAGGAACGAATTCTGTTGGTAGTTTTTACACTACCTTGGTAGGCAGCTGAAAGGCACAAGAAAAGTTGTTGTACCTGCTTTGTGGGCTGAGATGGGGAATCGCTGAATTTTGGAGTCGGCCGGTGACAAAATGTTCCAAACACACCCCATGCACAACTCCACCGGGGAAGGTGCCAGACAGGAGTTCTCTTGGTAGTTTTTACACTACCTTGGTAGGCAGCTGAAAGGTACCACAAAAGTTGTTCTACCTGCTTTCTGGGCTGAGATGGGGAACCGCTGAATTTTGGACTCGGCTGGTGACAAAATGTTCCAAACACACCCCATGCACAACTCCACCGGGGAAGGTGCCAGACAGGAGTTCTCCTGGTAGTTTTTACATTGCTCCGGTAGGCATCTGAAAGACACCACAAAAGTTGTTCTACCTGCTTTGTGGGCTGAGATGGGGAATCGCTGAATTTTGGACTCGGCCGGTGACAAAATGTTCCAAAGACACCCCATGCACAACTCCACCGGGGAAGGTGCCAGACAGGAGTTCTCTTGGTAGTTTTTACACTACCTTGGTAGGCATCTAAAAGACACCACAAAAGTTGTTCTACCTGCTTTCTGGGCTTAGATGGGGAACCGCTGAATTTTGGAGTCGGCTGGTGACAAAATGTTCCAAACACACCCCATGCACAACTCCACCGGGGAAGGTGCCAGACAGGAGTTGTCTTGGTAGTTTTTACACTACCTTGGTAGGCAGCTGAAAGGCACCACAAAAGTTGTTCTACCTGCTTTGTGGGCTGAGATGGGGAACCGCTGAATTTTGGACTCGGCCGGTGACAAAATGTTCCAAACACACCCCATGCAAAACTCCACCGGGGAAGGTGCCAGACAGGAGTTCTCCTGGTAGTTTTTACATTGCTCCGGTAGGCATCTGAAAGACACCACAAAGTTGTTCTACCTGCTTTCTGGGCTGAGATGGGGAATCGCTGAATTTTGGAGTCGGCTGCTGACAAAATGTTCCACAGACACCCCATGCACAACTCCACCGGGGAAGGTGCCAGGAACGAATTCTGTTGATAGTTTTTACACTACCTTGGTAGGCAGCTGAAAGGCACAAGAAAAGAAGTTGTACCTGCTTTGTGGGCTGAGATGGGGAACCGCTGAATTTTGGACTCGGCCGGTGACAAAATGTTCCAAACACACCCCTTGCACAACTCCACCACGGAATGTGCCAGACTGGAGTTCTCTTAGTAGTTTTTACACTACCTTGGTAGACATCTGAAAGACACCACAAAAGTTGTTCTACCTGCTTTCTGGGCTGAGATGGGGAACAGATGAATTTTGGAGTCGGCTGGTGACAAAATGTTCCAAACACACCCCATGCACAACTCCACCGGGGAAGGTGCCAGACAGGAGTTCTCCTGGTAGTTTTTACACTACCTTGGTAGGCATCTGAAAGACACCACAAATGTTGTTCTACCTGCTTTCTGGGCTGAGATGGGGAACCGCTGAATTTTGGACTCGGCTGGTGACAAAATGTTCCAAACACACCCCATGCACAACTCCACCGGGGAAGGTGCCAGACAGGAGTTCTCCTGGTAGTTTTTACATTGCTCCGGTAGGCATCTGAAAGACACCACAAAAGTTGTTCTACCTGCTTTCTGGGCTGAGATGGGGAATCGCTGAATTTTGGAGTCGGCCGGTGGCAAAATGTTCCACAGACACCCCATGCACAACTCCACCGGGGAAGGTGCCAGACAGGAGTTCTCCTGGTAGTTTTTACATTGCTCCGGTAGGCATCTGAAAGACACCACAAAAGTTGTTCTACCTGCTTTCTGGGCTGAGATGGGGAATCGCTGAATTTTGGAGTCGGCCGGTGGCAAAATGTTCCACAGACACCCCATGCACAACTCCACCGGGGAAGGTGCCAGGAACGAATTCTGTTGGTAGTTTTTACACTACCTTGGTAGGCAGCTGAAAGGCACCACAAAAGTTGTTCTACCTGCTTTCTGGGCTGAGATGGGGAACCGCTGAATTTTGGAGTCAGCTGGTGGCAAAATGTTCCAAACACACCCCCTGCACAACTCCACCGGGGAAGGTGCCAGACAGGAGTTCTCCTGGTAGTTTTTACATTGCTCCGGTAGGCATCTGAAAGATACCACAAAAGATGTTCTACCTGCTTTCTGGGCTGAGATGGGGAACCGCTGAATTTTGGAGTCGGCCGTTGACAAAATGTTCCACAGACACCCCATGCACAACTCCACCGGGGAAGGTGCCAGACAGGAGTTCTCCTGGTAATTTTTACACTACCTTGGTAGGCATCTGAAAGACACCACAAAAGTTGTTCTACCTGCTTTCTGGGCTGAGATGGGGAAACGCTGAATTTTGGAGTCGGCTGGTGACAAAATGTTCCAAACACACCCCATGCACAACTCCACCGGGGAAGGTGCCAGACAGGAGTTCTCCTGGTAGTTTTTACACTACCTTGGTAGGCATCTGAAAGACACCACAAAAGTTGTTCTACCTGCTTTCTGGGCTGAGATGGGGAACCGCTGAATTTTGGACTCGGCCGGTGACAAAATGTTCCACAGACACCCCATGCACAACTCCACCGGGGAAGGTGCCAGGAACGAATTCTGTTGGTAGTTTTTACACTACCTTGGTAGGCAGCTGAAAGGCACAAGAAAAGTTGTTGTACCTGCTTTGTGGGCTGTGATGGGGAATCGCTTAATTTTGGAGTCGGCCGTTGACAAAATGTTCCAAACACACCCCATGCACAACTCCACCGGGGAAGGTGCCAGACAGGAGTTCTCTTGGTAGTTTTTACACTACCTTGGTAGGCAGCTGAAAGGCACCACAAAAGTTGTTCTACCTGCTTTCTGGGCTGAGATGGGGAACCGCTGAATTTTGGAGTCGGCTGGTGGCAAAATGTTCCAAACACACCCCATGCACAACTCCACCGGGGAAGGTGCCAGACAGGAGTTCTCCTGGTAGTTTTTACACTACCTTGGTAGGCATCTGAAAGACACCACAAAAGTTGTTCTACCTGCTTTCTGGGCTTAGATGGGGAACCGCTGAATTTTGGAGTCGGCTGGTGACAAAATGTTCCAAACACACCCCATGCACAACTCCACCGGGGAAGGTGCCAGACAGGAGTTCTCTTGGTAGTTTTTACACTACCTTGGTAGGCAGCTGAAAGGCACCACAAAAGTTGTTCTACCTGCTTTGTGGGCTGAGATGGGGAACCGCTAAATTTTGGACTCGGCCGGTGACAAAATGTTCCAAACACACCCCATGCAAAACTCCACCGGGGAAGGTGCCAGACAGGAGTTCTCCTGGTAGTTTTTACATTGCTCCGGTAGGCATCTGAAAGACACCACAAAGTTGTTCTACCTGCTTTCTGGGCTGAGATGGGGAATCGCTGAATTTTGGAGTCGGCTGCTGACAAAATGTTCCACAGACACCCCATGCACAACTCCACCGGGGAAGGTGCCAGGAACGAATTCTGTTGATAGTTTTTACACTACCTTGGTAGGCAGCTGAAAGGCACAAGAAAAGAAGTTGTACCTGCTTTGTGGGCTGAGATGGGGAACCGCTGAATTTTGGACTCGGCCGGTGACAAAATGTTCCAAACACACCCCTTGCACAACTCCACCACGGAATGTGCCAGACAGGAGTTCTCTTAGTAGTTTTTACACTACCTTGGTAGGCATCTGAAAGACACCACAAAAGTTGTTCTACCTGCTTTCTGGGCTGAGATGGGGAACAGATGAATTTTGGAGTCGGCTGGTGACAAAATGTTCCAAACACACCCCATGCACAACTCCACCGGGGAAGGTGCCAGACAGGAGTTCTCCTGGTAGTTTTTACACTACCTTGGTAGGCATCTGAAAGACACCACAAATGTTGTTCTACCTGCTTTCTGGGCTGAGATGGGGAACCGCTGAATTTTGGACTCGGCTGGTGACAAAATGTTCCAAACACACCCCATGCACAACTCCACCGGGGAAGGTGCCAGACAGGAGTTCTCCTGGTAGTTTTTACATTGCTCCGGTAGGCATCTGAAAGACACCACAAAAGTTGTTCTACCTGCTTTCTGGGCTGAGATGGGGAATCGCTGAATTTTGGAGTCGGCCGGTGGCAAAATGTTCCACAGACACCCCATGCACAACTCCACCGGGGAAGGTGCCAGACAGGAGTTCTCCTGGTAGTTTTTACATTGCTCTGGTAGGCATCTGAAAGACACCCCAAAAGTTGTTCTACCTGCTTTCTGGGCTGAGATGGGGAATCGCTGAATTTTGGAGTCGGCCGGTGGCAAAATGTTCCACAGACACCCCATGCACAACTCCACCGGGGAAGGTGCCAGGAACGAATTCTTTTGGTAGTTTTTACACTACCTTGGTAGGCAGCTGAAAGGCACAAGAAAAGTTGTTGTACCTGCTTTGTGGGCTGAGATGGGGAACCGCTGAATTTTGGAGTCGGCTGGTGACAAAATGTTCCAAACACACCCCATGCAAAACTCCACCACGGAAGGTGCCAGACAGGAGTTCTCCTGGTAGTTTTTACACTACCTTGGTAGGCAGCTGAAAGGCACCACAAAAGTTGTTCTACCTGCTTTCTGGGCTGAGATGGGGAAACGCTGAATTTTGGAGTCGGCCGGTGACAAAATGTTCCAAACACACCCCATGCACAACTCCACCACGGAAGGTGCCAGACAGGAGTTCTCCTGGTAGTTTTTACACTACCTTGGTAGGCATCTGAAAGACACCACAAAAGTTGTTCTACCTGCTTTCTGGGCTGAGATGGGGAACAGCTGAATTTTGGACTCGGCCGGTGACAAAATGTTCCAAACACACCCCATGCACAACTCCACCGGGGAAGGTGCCAGACAGGAGTTCTCTTGGTAGTTTTTACACTACCTTGGTAGGCATTTGAAAGGCACCACAAAAGTTGTTCTACCTGCTTTCTGGGCTGAGATGGGGAAACGCTGAATTTTGGAGTCGGCTGGTGACAAAATGTTCCAAACACACCCCATGCACAACTCCACCGGGGAAGGTGCCAGACAAGAGTTCTCCTGGTAGTTTTTACACTACCTTGGTAGGCATCTGAAAGGCACCACAAAAGTTGTTCTACCTGCTTTGTGGGCTGAGATGGGGAACCGCTGAATTTTGGACTCGGCCGGTGACAAAATGTTCCAAACACACCCCATGCACAACTCCACCGGGGAAGGTGCCAGACAGGAGTTCTCTTGGTAGTTTTTACACTACCTTGGTAGGCATTTGAAAGGCACCACAAAAGTTGTTCTACCTGCTTTCTGGGCTGAGATGGGGAAACGCTGAATTTTGGAGTCGGCTGGTGACAAAATGTTCCAAACACACCCCATGCACAACTCCACCGGGGAAGGTGCCAGACAGGAGTTCTCCTGGTAGTTTTTACACTACCTTGGTAGGCATCTGAAAGACACCACAAAAGTTGTTCTACCTGCTTTCTGGGCTGAGATGGGGAACCGCTGAATTTTGGAGTCGGCTGGTGACAAAATGTTCCAAACACACCCCATGCACAACTCCACCGGGGAAGGTGCCAGACAGGAGTTCTCCTGGTAGTTTTTACATTGCTCCGGTAGGCATCTGAAAGACACCACAAAAGTTGTTCTACCTGCTTTCTGGGCTGAGATGGGGAACCGCTGAATTTTGGAGTCGGCCGGTGACAAAATGTTCCAAACACACCCCATGCACAACTCCACCGGGGAAGGTGCCAGGAACGAATTCTGTTGGTAGTTTTTACACTACCTTGGTAGGAAGCTGAAAGGCACAAGAAAAGAAGTTGTACCTGCTTTGTGGGCTGAGATGGGGAACCGCTGAATTTTGGAGTCGGCTGGTGGCAAAATGTTCCAAACACACCCCATGCACAACTCCACCGGGGAAGGTGCCAGACAGGAGTTCTCCTGGTAGTTTTTACATTGCTCCGGTAGGCATCTAAAAGACACCACAAAAGACGTTCTACCTGCTTTCTGGGCTGAGATGGGGAACCGCTGAATTTTGGACTCGGCCGGTGACAAAATGTTCCAAACACACCCCATGCACAACTCCACCACGGAAGGTGCCAGACAGGAGTTCTCCTGGTAATTTTTACACTACCTGGGTAGGCATCTGAAAGACACCACAAAAGTTGTTCTACCTGCTTTCTGGGCTGAGATGGGGAAACGCTGAATTTTGGAGTCGGCTGGTGACAAAATGTTCCAAACACACCCCATGCACAACTCCACCGGGGAAGGTGCCAGACAGGAGTTCTCCTGGTAGTTTTTACATTGCTCCGGTAGGCATCTGAAAGACACCACAAAAGTTGTTCTACCTGCTTTCTGGGCTGAGATGGGGAATCGCTGAATTTTGGACTCGGCCGGTGACAAAATGTTCCACAAACACCCCATGCACAACTCCACCGGGGAAGGTGCCAGGAACGAATTCTGTTGGTAGTTTTTACACTACCTTGGTAGGCATTTGAAAGGCACCACAAAAGTTGTTCTACCTGCTTTCTGGGCTGAGATGGGGAACCGCTGAATTTTGGACTCGGCTGGTGACAAAATGTTCCAAACACACCCCATGCACAACTCCACCGGGGAAGGTGCCAGACAGGAGTTCTCCTGGTAGTTTTTACACTACCTTGGTAGGCATCTGAAAGACACCACAAAAGTTGTTCTACCTGCTTTCTGGGCTGAGATGGGGAACCGCTGAATTTTGGAGTCGGCTGGTGGCAAAATGTTCCAAACACACCCCCTGCACAACTCCACCGGGGAAGGTGCCAGACAGGAGTTCTCCTGGTAGTTTTTACACTACCTTGGTAGGCAGCTGAAAGGCACCCCAAAAGTTGTTCTACCTGCTTTCTGGGCTGAGATGGGGAACCGCTGAATTTTGGACTCGGCTGGTGACAAAATGGTCCAAACACACCCCCTGCACAACTCCACTAGCGAAGGTGCCAGACAGGAGTTCTCTTGGTAGATTTTACACTACCTTGGTAGGCAGCTGAAAGGCACCACAAAAGTTGTTCTATCTGCTTTCTGGGCTGAGATGGGGAATCGCTGAATTTTGGACTCGGCCGGTGACAAAATGTTCCAAAGACACCCCATGCACAACTCCACCGGGGAAGGTGCCAGGCAGGAGTTCTCTTTGTAGTTTTTACACTACCTTGGTAGGCATTTGAAAGGCACCACAAAAGTTGTTCTACCTGCTTTCTGGGCTGAGATGGGGAACCGCTGAATTTTGGAGTCGGCTGGTGACAAAATGTTCCAAACACACCCCATGCACAACTCCACCGGGGAAGGTGCCAGACAGGAGTTCTCCTGGTAGTTTTTACATTGCTCCGGTAGGCAGCTGAAAGACACCACAAAAGTTGTTCTACCTGCTTTCTGGGCTGAGATGAGGAACCGCTGAATTTTGGACTCGGCCGGTGACAAAATGTTCCAAACACACCCCCTGCACAACTCCACTAGCGAAGGTGCCAGACAGGAGTTCTCTTAGTAGTTTTTACACTACCTTGGTAGGCACCTGAAAGGCACCACAAAAGTTGTTCTACCTGCTTTCTGGGCTGAGATGGGGAACCGCTGAATTTTTGGACTCGGCCGGTGACAAAATGTTCCAAACACACCCCCTGCACAACTCCACCGGGGAAGGTGCCAGACAGGAGTTCTCTTGGTAGTTTTTACACTACCTTGGTAGGCATTTGAAAGGCACCACAAAAGTTGTTCTACCTGCTTTCTGGGCTGAGATGGGGAACCGCTGAATTTTTGGACTCGGCTGGTGACAAAATATTCCAAACACACCCCATGCACAACTCCACCGGGGAAGGTGCCAGACAGGAGTTCTCCTGTAGTTTTTACATTGCTCCGGAAGGCATCTGAAAGACACCACAAAAGTTGTTCTACCTGCTTTCTGGGCTGAGATGGGGAAACGCTGAATTTTGGAGTCGGCCGTTGACAAAATGTTCCAAACACACCCCCTGCACAACTCCACCGGGGAAGGTGCCAGACAGGAGTTCTCTTGGTAGTTTTTACACTACCTTGGTAGGCATCTGAAAGACACCACAAAAGTTGTTCTACCTGCTTTCTGGGCTGAGATGGGGAACAGCTGAATTTTGGACTCGGCCGGTGACAAAATGTTCCAAAGACACCCCATGCACAACTCCACCGGGGAAGGTGCCAGACAGGAGTTCTCCTGTAGTTTTTACATTGCTCCGGTAGGCATCTGAAAGACACCACAAAAGTTGTTCTACCTGCTTTGTGGGCTGAGATGGGGAACCGCTGAATTTTGGAGTCGGCCGGTGACAAAATGTTCCAAACACACCCCCTGCACAACTCCACCGGGGAAGGTGCCAGACAGGAGTTCTCTTGGTAGTTTTTACACTACCTTGGTAGGGAGCTGAAAGGCAGCACAAAAGTTGTTCTACCTGCTTTCTGGGCTGAGATGGGGAATCGCTGAATTTTGGACTCGGCCGGTGACAAAATGTTCCAAACACACCCCCTGCACAACTCCACCGGGGAAGGTGCCAGAGAGGAGTTCTCCTGGTAGTTTTTACACTACCTTGGTAGGCACCTGAAAGGCACCACAAAAGTTGTTCTACCTGCTTTCTGGGCTGAGATGGGGAACCGCTGAATTTTGGAGTCGGCCGGTGACAAAATGTTCCAAACACACCCCCTGCACAACTCCACCGGGGAAGGTGCCAGAGAGGAGTTCTCCTGGTAGTTTTTACACTACCTTGGTAGGCACCTGAAAGGCACCACAAAAGTTGTTCTACCTGCTTTCTGGGCTGAGATGGGGAACCGCTGAATTTTGGAGTCGGCCGGTGACAAAATGTTCCGAACACACCCCATGCACAACTCCACTAGCGAAGGTGCCAGGGACGAGCTCTGTTGGTAGTTTTTACATTGCTCCGGTAGGCATCAAAAGGACACCACAAAAGTTGTTCTACCTGCTTTCTGGGCTGAGATGGGGAACCGCTGAATTTTGGACTCGGCCGGTGACAAAATGTTCCAAACACACCCCCTGCACAACTCCACCGGGGAAGGTGCCAGACAGGAGTTCTCCTGGTAGTTTTTACACTACCTTGGTAGGCAGCTGAAAGGCACCACAAAAGTAGTTCTACCTGCTTTCTGGGCTGAGATGGGGAACCGCTGAATTTTGGACTCGGCCGGTGACAAAATGTTCCAAACACACCCAAAGCACAACTCCACCGGGGAAGGTGCCAGACAGGAGTTCTCCTGGTAGTTTTTACACTACCTTGGTAGGCACCTGAAAGGCAGCACAAAAGTTGTTCTACCTGCTTTCTGGGCTGAGATGGGGAACCGCTGAATTTTGGAGTCGGCCGGTGACAAAATGTTCCAAACACCCCCCCTGCACAACTCCACCGGGGAAGGTGCCAGACAGGAGTTCTCTTGGTAGTTTTTACACTACCTTGGTAGGCATTTGAAAGACACCACAAAAGTTGTTCTACCTGCTTTCTGGGCTGAGATGGGGAACCGCTGAATTTTTGGACTCGGCTGGTGACAAAATATTCCGAACACACCCCATGCACAACTCCACCGGGGAAGGTGCCAGAGAGGAGTTCTCCTGGTAGTTTTTACACTACCTTGGTAGGCACCTGAAAGGCACCACAAAAGTTGTTCTACCTGCTTTCTGGGCTCAGATGGGGAACCGCTGAATTTTGGAGTCGGCCGGTGACAAAATGTTCCAAACACACCCCCTGCACAACTCCACCGGGGAAGGTGCCAGACAGGAGTTCTCTTGGTAGATTTTACACTACCTTGGTAGGCAGCTGAAAGGCACCACAAAAGTTGTTCTACCTGCTTTCTGGGCTGAGATGGGGAACCGCTGAATTTTGGAGTCGGCCGGTGACAAAATGTTCCGAACACACCCCATGCACAACTCCACTAGCGAAGGTGCCAGGGACGAGCTCTGTTGGTAGTTTTTACATTGCTCCGGTAGGCATGAAAAGGACACCACAAAAGTTGTTCTACCTGCTTTCTGGGCTGAGATGGGGAATCGCTGAATTTTGGACTCGGCCGGTGACAAAACGTTCCAAAGACATCCCATGCACAACTCCACCGGGGAAGGTGCCAGGCAGGAGTTCTCTTGGTAGTTTTTACACTACCTTGGTAGGCATTTGAAAGGCACCACAAAAGTTGTTCTACCTGCTTTCTGGGCTGAGATGGGGAAACGCTGAATTTTGGACTCGGCCGGTGACAAAATGTTCCAAACACACCCCCTGCACAACTCCACCGGGGAAGGTGCCAGACAGGAGTTCTCTTGGTAGATTTTACACTACCTTGGTAGGGAGCTGAAAGGCAGCACAAAAGTTGTTCTACCTGCTTTCTGGGCTGAGATGGGGAATCGCTGAATTTTGGACTCGGCCGGTGACAAAATGTTCCAAACACACCCCCTGCACAACTCCACCGGGGAAGGTGCCAGACAGGAGTTCTCCTGGTAGTTTTTACACTACCTTGGTAGGCACCTGAAAGGCACCACAAAAGTTGTTCTACATGCTTTCTGGGCTGAGATGGGGAACCGCTGAATTTTGGAGTCGGCCGGTGACAAAATGTTCCGAACACACCCCACGCACAACTCCACTAGCGGGGGAGCCAGGGACGAGCTCTGTTGGTAGTTTTTACATTGCTCCGGTAGGCATCAAAAGGACACCACAAAAGTTGTTCTACCTGCTTTCTGGGCTGAGATGGGGAATCGCTGAATTTTGGAGTCGGCCGGTGACAAAATGTTCCAAAGACACCCCATGCACAACTCCACCGGGGAAGGTGCCAGACAGGAGTTTTCCTGGTAGTTTTTACACTACCTTGGTAGGCACCTGAAAGGCACCACAAAAGTTGTTCTACCTGCTTTCTGGGCTGAGATGGGGAACCGCTGAATTTTGGAGTCGGCTGGTGGCAAAATGTTCCAAACACACCCCCTGCACAACTCCACCGGGGAAGGTGCCAGACAGGAGTTCTCCTGGTAGTTTTTACATTGCTCCGGTAGGCATCTGAAAGACACCACAAAAGTTGTTCTACCTGCTTTCTGGGCTGAGATGGGGAACCGCTGAATTTTGGAGTCGGCCGTTGACAAAATGTTCCAAACACACCCCATGCACAACTCCACCGGGGAAGGTGCCAGACAGGAGTTCTCCTGGTAGTTTTTACACTACCTTGGTAGGCATCTGAAAGACATCACAAAAGTTGTTCTACCTGCTTTCTGGGCTGAGATGGGGAACCGCTGAATTTTGGACTCGGCCGTTGACAAAATGTTCCAAACACACCCCCTGCACAACTCCACCGGGGAAGGTGCCAGACAGGAGTTCTCTTAGTAGTTTTTACACTACCTTGGTAGGCAGCTGAAAGGCACCACAAAAGTAGTTCTACCTGCTTTCTGGGCTGAGATGGGGAACCGCTGAATTTTGGAGTCGGCCGGTGACAAAATGTTCCAAACACACCCAAAGCACAACTCCACCGGGGAAGGTGCCAGACAGGAGTTCTCCTGGTAGTTTTTACATTGCTCCGGTAGGCATCTGAAAGACACCACAAAAGTTGTTCTACCTGCTTTCTGGGCTGAGATGGGGAACCGCTGAATTTTGGAGTCGGCCGTTGACAAAATGTTCCAAACACACCCCCTGCACAACTCCACCGGGGAAGGTGCCAGACAAGCGTTCTCTTGGTAGTTTTTACACTACCTTGGTAGGCATCTAAAAGACACCACAAAAGATGTTCTACCTGCTTTCTGGGCTGAGATGGGGAACCGCTGAATTTTGGAGTCGGCCGGTGACAAAATGTTCCAAACACACCCCCTGCACAACTCCACCGGGGAAGGTGCCAGACAGGAGTTCTCTTGGTAGATTTTACACTACCTTGGTAGGCAGCTGAAAGGCACCACAAAAGTTGTTCTATCTGCTTTCTGGGCTGAGATGGGGAATCGCTGAATTTTGGACTCGGCCGGTGACAAAATGTTCCAAAGACACCCCATGCACAACTCCACCGGGGAAGGTGCCAGGCAGGAGTTCTCTTTGTAGTTTTTACACTACCTTGGTAGGCATTTGAAAGGCACCACAAAAGTTGTTCTACCTGCTTTCTGGGCTGAGATGGGGAACCGCTGAATTTTGGACTCGGCTGGTGACAAAATGTTCCAAACACACCCCATGCACAACTCCACCGGGGAAGGTGCCAGACAGGAGTTCTCCTGGTAGTTTTTACATTGCTCCGGTAGGCAGCTGAAAGACACCACAAAAGTTGTTCTACCTGCTTTCTGGGCTGAGATGGGGAACCGCTGAATTTTGGAGTCGGCCGGTGACAAAATGTTCCAAACACACCCAATGCACAACTCCACTAGCGAAGGTGCCAGACAGGAGTTCTCCTGGTAGTTTTTACACTACCTTGGTAGGCATCTGAAAGACACCACAAAAGTTGTTCTACCTGCTTTCTGGGCTGAGATGGGGAACCGCTGAATTTTGGACTCGGCCGGTGACAAAATGTTCCAAACACACCCCCTGCACAACTCCACCGGGGAAGGTGCCAGGCAGGAGTTCTCTTGGTAGTTTTTACACTACCTTGGTAGGCATTTGAAAGACACCACAAAAGTTGTTCTACCTGCTTTCTGGGCTGAGATGGGGAACCGCTGAATTTTTGGACTCGGCTGGTGACAAAATATTCAGAACACACCCCATGCACAACTCCACCGGGGAAGGTGCCAGACAGGAGTTCTCCTGTAGTTTTTACATTGCTCCGGTAGGCATCTGAAAGACACCACAAAAGTTGTTCTACCTGCTTTCTGGGCTGAGATGGGGAACCGCTGAATTTTGGAGTCGGCCGGTGACAAAATGTTCCAAACACACCCCATGCACAACTCCACCGGGGAAGGTGCCAGGCAGGAGTTCTCCTGGTAGTTTTTACATTGCTCCGGTAGGCATCTGAAAGACACCACAAAAGTTGTTCTACCTGCTTTCTGGGCTGAGATGGGGAACAGCTGAATTTTGGACTCGGCCGGTGACAAAATGTTCCAAACACACCCCATGCACAACTCCACCGGGGAAGGTGCCAGACAGGAGTTCTCTTGGTAGTTTTTACACTACCTTGGTAGGCAGCTGAAAGGCACCACAAAAGTTGTTCTACCTGCTTTCTGGGCTGAGATGGGGAACCGCTGAATTTTGGACTCGGCTGGTGACAAAATGTTCCAAACACACCCCCTGCACAACTCCACCACGGAAGGTGCCAGACAGGAGTTCTCCTGGTAGTTTTTACATTGCTCCGGTAGGCATCTGAAAGACACCACAAAAGTTGTTCTACCTGCTTTGTGGGCTGAGATGGGGAATCGCTGAATTTTGGACTCGGCCGGTGACAAAATGTTCCAAACACACCCCATGCAAAACTCCACCGGGGAAGGTGCCAGACAGGAGTTCTCTTGGTAGTTTTTACACTACCTTGGTAGGCATCTAAAAGACACCACAAAAGTTGTTCTACCTGCTTTCTGGGCTTAGATGGGGAACCGCTGAATTTTGGACTCGGCTGGTGACAAAATGTTCCAAACACACCCCATGCACAACTCCACCGGGGAAGGTGCCAGACAGGAGTTGTCTTGGTAGTTTTTACACTACCTTGGTAGGCATCTGAAAGGCACCACAAAAGTTGTTCTACCTGCTTTGTGGGCTGAGATGGGGAACCGCTGAATTTTGGACTCGGCCGGTGACAAAATGTTCCAAACACACCCCCTGCACAACTCCACCGGGGAAGGTGCCAGACAGGAGTTCTCCTGGTAGTTTTTACATTGCTCCGGTAGGCATCTGAAAGACACCACAAAGTTGTTCTACCTGCTTTCTGGGCTGAGATGGGGAATCGCTGAATTTTGGAGTCGGCTGCTGACAAAATGTTCCACAGACACCCCATGCACAACTCCACCGGGGAAGGTGCCAGGAACGAATTCTGTTGATAGTTTTTACACTACCTTGGTAGGCAGCTGAAAGGCACAAGAAAAGAAGTTGTACCTGCTTTGTGGGCTGAGATGGGGAACCGCTGAATTTTGGACTCGGCCGGTGACAAAATGTTCCAAACACACCCCATGCACAACTCCACCGGGGAAGGTGCCAGACAGGAGTTCTCTTAGTAGTTTTTACACTACCTTGGTAGACATCTGAAAGACACCACAAATGTTGTTCTACCTGCTTTCTGGGCTGAGATGGGGAACAGATGAATTTTGGACTCGGCTGGTGACAAAATGTTCCAAACACACCCCATGCACAACTCCACCGGGGAAGGTGCCAGACAGGAGTTCTCCTGGTAGTTTTTACATTGCTCCGGTAGGCATCTGAAAGACACCACAAAAGTTGTTCTACCTGCTTTCTGGGCTGAGATGGGGAATCGCTGAATTTTGGAGTCGGCCGGTGGCAAAATGTTCCACAGACACCCCATGCACAACTCCACCGGGGAAGGTGCCAGACAGGAGTTCTCCTGGTAGTTTTTACATTGCTCCGGTAGGCATCTGAAAGACACCACAAAAGTTGTTCTACCTGCTTTCTGGGCTGAGATGGGGAATCGCTGAATTTTGGAGTCGGCCGGTGGCAAAATGTTCCACAGACACCCCATGCACAACTCCACCGGGGAAGGTGCCAGGAACGAATTCTTTTGGTAGTTTTTACACTACCTTGGTAGGCATCTGAAAGACACCACAAAAGTTGTTCTACCTGCTTTCTGGGCTGAGATGGGGAACAGCTGAATTTTGGACTCGGCCGGTGACAAAATGTTCCAAAGACACCCCATGCACAACTCCACCGGGGAAGGTGCCAGACAGGAGTTCTCCTGTAGTTTTTACATTGCTCCGGTAGGCATCTGAAAGACACCACAAAAGTTGTTCTACCTGCTTTGTGGGCTGAGATGGGGAACCGCTGAATTTTGGAGTCGGCCGGTGACAAAATGTTCCAAACACACCCCCTGCACAACTCCACCGGGGA
The DNA here is from genome assembly GCF_023638135.1 of Falco biarmicus. Lineage (NCBI taxonomy): Eukaryota > Metazoa > Chordata > Aves > Falconiformes > Falconidae > Falco > Falco biarmicus. Next base: position 120,255 of record NW_026611822.1, read on the forward strand.
AGGTGCCAGACAGGAGTTCTCTTGGTAGTTTTTACACTACCTTGGTAGGGAGCTGAAAGGCAGCACAAAAGTTGTTCTACCTGCTTTCTGGGCTGAGATGGGGAATCGCTGAATTTTGGACTCGGCCGGTGACAAAATGTTCCAAACACACCCCCTGCACAACTCCACCGGGGAAGGTGCCAGAGAGGAGTTCTCCTGGTAGTTTTTACACTACCTTGGTAGGCACCTGAAAGGCACCACAAAAGTTGTTCTACCTGCTTTCTGGGCTGAGATGGGGAACCGCTGAATTTTGGAGTCGGCCGGTGACAAAATGTTCCAAACACACCCCCTGCACAACTCCACCGGGGAAGGTGCCAGAGAGGAGTTCTCCTGGTAGTTTTTACACTACCTTGGTAGGCACCTGAAAGGCACCACAAAAGTTGTTCTACCTGCTTTCTGGGCTGAGATGGGGAACCGCTGAATTTTGGATTCGGCCGGTGACAAAATGTTCCGAACACACCCCATGCACAACTCCACTAGCGAAGGTGCCAGGGACGAGCTCTGTTGGTAGTTTTTACATTGCTCCGGTAGGCATCAAAAGGACACCACAAAAGTTGTTCTACCTGCTTTCTGGGCTGAGATGGGGAACCGCTGAATTTTGGACTCGGCCGGTGACAAAATGTTCCAAACACACCCCCTGCACAACTCCACCGGGGAAGGTGCCAGACAGGAGTTCTCCTGGTAGTTTTTACACTACCTTGGTAGGCAGCTGAAAGGCACCACAAAAGTAGTTCTACCTGCTTTCTGGGCTGAGATGGGGAACCGCTGAATTTTGGACTCGGCCGGTGACAAAATGTTCCAAACACACCCAAAGCACAACTCCACCGGGGAAGGTGCCAGACAGGAGTTCTCCTGGTAGTTTTTACACTACCTTGGTAGGCACCTGAAAGGCAGCACAAAAGTTGTTCTACCTGCTTTCTGGGCTGAGATGGGGAACCGCTGAATTTTGGAGTCGGCCGGTGACAAAATGTTCCAAACACCCCCCCTGCACAACTCCACCGGGGAAGGTGCCAGACAGGAGTTCTCTTGGTAGTTTTTACACTACCTTGGTAGGCATTTGAAAGACACCACAAAAGTTGTTCTACCTGCTTTCTGGGCTGAGATGGGGAACCGCTGAATTTTTGGACTCGGCTGGTGACAAAATATTCCGAACACACCCCATGCACAACTCCACCGGGGAAGGTGCCAGAGAGGAGTTCTCCTGGTAGTTTTTACACTACCTTGGTAGGCACCTGAAAGGCACCACAAAAGTTGTTCTACCTGCTTTCTGGGCTGAGATGGGGAACCGCTGAATTTTGGAGTCGGCCGGTGACAAAATGTTCCAAACACACCCCCTGCACAACTCCACCGGGGAAGGTGCCAGACAGGAGTTCTCTTGGTAGATTTTACACTACCTTGGTAGGCAGCTGAAAGGCACCACAAAAGTTGTTCTACCTGCTTTCTGGGCTGAGATGGGGAACCGCTGAATTTTGGAGTCGGCCGGTGACAAAATGTTCCGAACACACCCCATGCACAACTCCACTAGCGAAGGTGCCAGGGACGAGCTCTGTTGGTAGTTTTTACATTGCTCCGGTAGGCATGAAAAGGACACCACAAAAGTTGTTCTACCTGCTTTCTGGGCTGAGATGGGGAATCGCTGAATTTTGGACTCGGCCGGTGACAAAACGTTCCAAAGACATCCCATGCACAACTCCACCGGGGAAGGTGCCAGGCAGGAGTTCTCTTGGTAGTTTTTACACTACCTTGGTAGGCATTTGAAAGGCACCACAAAAGTTGTTCTACCTGCTTTCTGGGCTGAGATGGGGAAACGCTGAATTTTGGACTCGGCCGGTGACAAAATGTTCCAAACACACCCCCTGCACAACTCCACCGGGGAAGGTGCCAGACAGGAGTTCTCTTGGTAGATTTTACACTACCTTGGTAGGGAGCTAAAAGGCAGCACAAAAGTTGTTCTACCTGCTTTCTGGGCTGAGATGGGGAATCGCTGAATTTTGGACTCGGCCGGTGACAAAATGTTCCAAACACACCCCCTGCACAACTCCACCGGGGAAGGTGCCAGACAGGAGTTCTCCTGGTAGTTTTTACACTACCTTGGTAGGCACCTGAAAGGCACCACAAAAGTTGTTCTACCTGCTTTCTGGGCTGAGATGGGGAACCGCTGAATTTTGGAGTCGGCCGGTGACAAAATGTTCCGAACACACCCCATGCACAACTCCACTAGCGGGGGTGCCAGGGACGAGCTCTGTTGGTAGTTTTTACATTGCTCCGGTAGGCATCAAAAGGACACCACAAAAGTTGTTCTACCTGCTTTCTGGGCTGAGATGGGGAATCGCTGAATTTTGGAGTCGGCCGGTGACAAAATGTTCCAAAGACACCCCATGCACAACTCCACCGGGGAAGGTGCCAGGCAGGAGTTCTCTTGGTAGTTTTTACACTACCTTGGTAGGCATTTGAAAGGCACCACAAAAGTTGTTCTACCTGCTTTCTGGGCTGAGATGGGGAACCGCTGAATTTTGGAGTCGGCTGGTGGCAAAATGTTCCAAACACACCCCCTGCACAACTCCACCGGGGAAGGTGCCAGACAGGAGTTCTCCTGGTAGTTTTTACATTGCTCCGGTAGGCATCTGAAAGACACCACAAAAGTTGTTCTACCTGCTTTCTGGGCTGAGATGGGGAACCGCTGAATTTTGGAGTCGGCCGTTGACAAAATGTTCCAAACACACCCCATGCACAACTCCACCGGGGAAGGTGCCAGACAGGAGTTCTCCTGGTAGTTTTTACACTACCTTGGTAGGCATCTGAAAGACATCACAAAAGTTGTTCTACCTGCTTTCTGGGCTGAGATGGGGAACCGCTGAATTTTGGACTCGGCCGTTGACAAAATGTTCCAAACACACCCCCTGCACAACTCCACCGGGGAAGGTGCCAGACAGGAGTTCTCTTAGTAGTTTTTACACTACCTTGGTAGGCAGCTGAAAGGCACCACAAAAGTAGTTCTACCTGCTTTCTGGGCTGAGATGGGGAACCGCTGAATTTTGGAGTCGGCCGGTGACAAAATGTTCCAAACACACCCAAAGCACAACTCCACCGGGGAAGGTGCCAGACAGGAGTTCTCCTGGTAGTTTTTACATTGCTCCGGTAGGCATCTGAAAGACACCACAAAAGTTGTTCTACCTGCTTTCTGGGCTGAGATGGGGAACCGCTGAATTTTGGACTCGGCCGGTGACAAAATGTTCCAAACACCCCCCCTGCACAACTCCACCGGGGAAGGTGCCAGACAAGCGTTCTCTTGGTAGTTTTTACACTACCTTGGTAGGCATCTAAAAGACACCACAAAAGATGTTCTACCTGCTTTCTGGGCTGAGATGGGGAACCGCTGAATTTTGGAGTCGGCCGGTGACAAAATGTTCCAAACACACCCCCTGCACAACTCCACCGGGGAAGGTGCCAGACAGGAGTTCTCTTGGTAGATTTTACACTACCTTGGTAGGCAGCTGAAAGGCACCACAAAAGTTGTTCTATCTGCTTTCTGGGCTGAGATGGGGAATCGCTGAATTTTGGACTCGGCCGGTGACAAAATGTTCCAAAGACACCCCATGCACAACTCCACCGGGGAAGGTGCCAGGCAGGAGTTCTCTTTGTAGTTTTTACACTACCTTGGTAGGCATTTGAAAGGCACCACAAAAGTTGTTCTACCTGCTTTCTGGGCTGAGATGGGGAACCGCTGAATTTTGGACTCGGCTGGTGACAAAATGTTCCAAACACACCCCATGCACAACTCCACCGGGGAAGGTGCCAGACAGGAGTTCTCCTGGTAGTTTTTACATTGCTCCGGTAGGCAGCTGAAAGACACCACAAAAGTTGTTCTACCTGCTTTCTGGGCTGAGATGGGGAACCGCTGAATTTTGGAGTCGGCCGGTGACAAAATGTTCCAAACACACCCAATGCACAACTCCACTAGCGAAGGTGCCAGACAGGAGTTCTCCTGGTAGTTTTTACACTACCTTGGTAGGCATCTGAAAGGCACCACAAAAGTTGTTCTACCTGCTTTCTGGGCTGAGATGGGGAACCGCTGAATTTTGGACTCGGCCGGTGACAAAATGTTCCAAACACACCCAATGCACAACTCCACTAGCGAAGGTGCCAGACAGGAGTTCTCCTGGTAGTTTTTACACTACCTTGGTAGGCATCTGAAAGGCACCACAAAAGTTGTTCTACCTGCTTTCTGGGCTGAGATGGGGAACCGCTGAATTTTGGACTCGGCCGGTGACAAAATGTTCCAAACACACCCCCTGCACAACTCCACCGGGGAAGGTGCCAGGCAGGAGTTCTCTTGGTAGTTTTTACACTACCTTGGTAGGCATTTGAAAGACACCACAAAAGTTGTTCTACCTGCTTTCTGGGCTGAGATGGGGAACCGCTGAATTTTTGGACTCGGCTGGTGACAAAATATTCAGAACACACCCCATGCACAACTCCACCGGGGAAGGTGCCAGACAGGAGTTCTCCTGTAGTTTTTACATTGCTCCGGTAGGCATCTGAAAGACACCACAAAAGTTGTTCTACCTGCTTTCTGGGCTGAGATGGGGAACCGCTGAATTTTGGAGTCGGCCGGTGACAAAATGTTCCAAACACACCCCATGCACAACTCCACCGGGGAAGGTGCCAGGCAGGAGTTCTCCTGGTAGTTTTTACATTGCTCCGGTAGGCATCTGAAAGACACCACAAAAGTTGTTCTACCTGCTTTCTGGGCTGAGATGGGGAACCGCTGAATTTTGGAGTCGGCCGGTGACAAAATGTTCCAAACACACCCCATGCACAACTCCACCGGGGAAGGTGCCAGACAGGAGTTCTCTTGGTAGTTTTTACACTACCTTGGTAGGCAGCTGAAAGGCACCACAAAAGTTGTTCTACCTGCTTTCTGGGCTGAGATGGGGAACCGCTGAATTTTGGAGTCGGCCGGTGACAAAATGTTCCAAACACACCCCATGCACAACTCCACCGGGGAAGGTGCCAGGCAGGGGTTCTCTTGGTAGTTTTTACACTACCTTGGTAGGCATCTGAAAGGCACCACAAAAGTTGTTCTACCTGCTTTCTGGGCTGAGATGGGGAATCGCTGAATTTTGGACTCGGCCGGTGACAAAATGTTCCAAACACACCCCCTGCACAACTCCACCGGGGAAGGTGCCAGACAGGAGTTCTCCTGGTAGTTTTTACATTGCTCCGGTAGGCATCTGAAAGACACCACAAAAGTTGTTCTACCTGCTTTCTGGGCTGAGATGGGGAAACGCTGAATTTTGGACTCGGCCGGTGACAAAATGTTCCAAACACACCCCATGCACAACTCCACCGGGGAAGGTGCCAGACAGGAGTTCTCCTGTAGTTTTTACATTGCTCCGGTAGGCATCTGAAAGACACCACAAAAGTTGTTCTACCTGCTTTCTGGGCTGAGATGGGGAACCACTGAATTTTGGAGTCGGCCGGTGACAAAATGTTCCAAACACACCCCCTGCACAACTCCACCACGGAAGGTGCCAGACAGGAGTTCTCTTGGTAGTTTTTACACTACGTTGGTAGGCACCTGAAAGGCAGCACAAAAGTTGTTCTACCT